>NC_045440.1:107604407-107904407 GCF_002776525.5 Piliocolobus tephrosceles | reverse complement strand
GTCAAATGAATTTTACACTTTACAGAGATCTCATACATTTTTAAGAGTTTATTTTTTAAATTTTTTACATTTTATTGCCTTTATTAATGAAATCCTATTAATAATTTTGCCTAATTTTAGTACATATAAAGGCTAATTATTTATGTTAATTTTCTGCCCAGCTAGCTGATTCTGATTTTTTGTTGTTTGTAATAGTATTTCACTTAATTACTTTTGTGTTTTCCAACTACACAGTCCTGTCATCAGCAAACACTGATAATGTAACCATTGTTACATTTTGCATTCCTCTTTGTATGTTAATTGCATTGTCTAGTACTTCTAAAATAATGTTCAGTAACTGGCTATAATGAATTGGGTTGAGATAGATTTAATCATATTAAGGAGTATCAACTAATCCCTATTTTTAAAACTGCATGTTTAATTTTATCACATGCCTTTTCAACATCTGCGGAGATGATCATGATTTTTTTCCTTTGATCCTTTAAGATGACTTTTACTAATATATTTTGTAATTTGGCACTATCATTACATTCTTTAAATAAATTCTTTTTGGCCATGTGTATTTTTTTAATCTATTGCTAGACTGCACTTCATATTTTATTTAGGATATTTGCACTTGTATTAATCAGTAGTCTATAGTTTGTGTGTGTGTGCATACACATGTGGTCACTTTGAGAAGCAGTATTTTATGCTTGTGGATTTGGAAACTTCCCTTCTTTAAATGCCCTAGAACACTTTCAATAGGATTGGAATTTTCTGTGTCTTAAAATTTTCTGTGAAATTATCTGGGTTTAGTGGATATTTGGCAAGCAGCTTTTTGACAACTTTGTTGGTATCATCTAAGTAATTAATCCATGTAGTTTTTTTTAATCCTATCTGGATCGGGAACCATCCATTTAATCCAAGTTTTCAAATTTATTTGCCTAGTTGAGGAAACTCTTCCCCTTGTTTGCGTGTGGATGTTGCCCCTTAGTTTTTATTATGCTTTCTCCCTTATTTTCTTTTCTTTTCTTTTTTTTTTTTTTTTTTTTTTTTTTTTGAGACAGAGTCTCACTGTCGCCCAGGTTGGAGGATAGTGGCACGATCTTTGCTCACTGCAAGCTCCACCTCCCGGGTTCACTCCATTCTCCTGCCTCAGTCTCCCGTGTAGCTGGGACTAGAGGCACCCGCCATCACGCCTGGCTAATTTTTTCGTATTTTTAGTAGAGACAGGGTTTCACCGTGTTAGCTAGGATGGTCTGGATCTCCTGACCGTGTGGTCCACCTGACTCTGCCTCCCAAAGTTCCTCCCTTATTTTCTTGATGAAGGTAGCTAACAGTTTACCTATTTTTTTAAATTACGTATTTTTTTATTTTTCCCAAACTGCTTGGATATCTCTGTTCTGTAATTTTTTTCTAATTAGTTTATTTCCACTTTCATAAGTTTTCTACATTTTGCTTTCCTTGGTTTATTTTGTTTTGTTTTTTTTTTTCTAACTCGTTGAGTTAGCATGTAACTTATTTATTTTTACTTCTTAAGAGATTAAGACACGGACTTCAGTGTGAGCACTGCTTACGGTGAATCATTTGGCTGCATTAATATCATTACTGTTATTTTCTAAATGTTCTTAAGTTTCAGTTTTGATACCTTCTTTAATCCAAAAGTTGTATAAAAGAGGATTTCTTTTCTTTGCTTTTTTTCCTAGACAATGAGAATTTTTTGGTGAGCGTGGTAGTTTTGTTTTCTGATTCTTTTCATTTTATGGCATCAAAAACAATGTTAAGAGTGTATGTGTTGGGGGGGGCGGTTATTGTCTTTCAGTTTTTAAATGCCCCAAGAGCACTTTTAAAAAGTGTGTTATTTCTTCATAGGATACAGATTTTAGTAGGAATTACTCAGATTTTAGGTCTTCTCAACAGGATATAGTCCTTTGTCTTGTCAGTCAGAGCACCAATATTAGTAGGGAAGAGAATGGAAACAAAAGGAGCTGTAGCAGAAGGGATCTATGGGCCAGACGCCCAGTTCTTGGCTCATGTCATACACTAGCACTAAGAACATATACGCACAGGATGAAGGGGTCTTTCGATAAGCTGTTGAGGTTTTAGTTCTTACTACTGCTTACCACCATCATCCACTGTTAATCTGGAAATAAGTGGGTAAGACAGACTAAATGGGATAAAGGAAGAACAAGTTCATTAAATTTTCTAAGTGTTAATTGAGCACCTACAACAGACCCAGCAACATTCACAGCAGTTTACAGCCCTCCTTTCACCTGCTCCACCATTTCCCTCACACCTTTTCCCCGAATTCCAAGGAAGAAGATGGCAGCAACTTGATAGGACCTGCTTTACTCAGGAAGGTCCCTGTTTAAAAACTGGTAGAAGCAGGCAGTAGAGAGAAAGGCCTTTTCTCTGACTACCTGAACTCTTGTTCAGGAATAGCATACAAATTGCAAATTGTATATAGTTACTGGCATAAGCTGATAGCTGGCTGTGATTGCATTTTTTTCCTAAGGTAATCAACATTCAAGGTAGTCAAAGGAGGCTAAGTAAAATTCACCGAATTTTAGAGCTGGGAGGAATCTTAAAATGAAGAAGTAACAGACATAGCTGTTTAGTCAGGAATTTTCTAGACTTCAAATAAATCTATTATATACCCATATTATACATACAGGTAAACATAGGCCATGTATACATACATGGTTTACCATCATGTGATGTCACAAGGTTTATTCCTATTATAAGTCAGGCCATTCTGACATTTCTGCACATGCCTACTCCTAAATGTGTCTATCCCATGTTCACACCATCAAATGCTATTCTGCGAGCCTTTTACTCGCAGAATGAAGGGGTCTTTCGATAAGCTGTTGAGGTTTTAGTTCTTACTACTGCTAAGAACTAGCTTAGCATGCTTCTGCATTATAGGAATTTTCAAAGCAATAATATTTGCCCATTATTAAGTGCCTATCACCTGCCAATTTCTTTATATGTGTCCTTGGAATCGTCACAGTCCTGTGAAGTAACAAACTTACCTTCTATTTATCCAAGGGCATATAGCCAATAAGGGCAGAACTAAGATTTAACCTTAGTCATGCCTGACTCAACAGCTGTGAATAGGATGGATCATAAAGTGAAGTAAGATTTATCAGGAGAAATACCTATCAAGTTGGAGTTGACAGACCTGGATTATTACGCCAACTCACTGAGCCTCAGCTTTGTCATCCTGAGGTAAGGATAATAGCTTCTTCATAAGATCATTGTGAGGAATAAAGATAACATTTGTAAAGGCCTCAGCACTTGTTCTGTCCATCTATTGCTGCATAAAAAACTACCCCCAAACTTTGTGCTGAAAGCAACCACAATCATTCCGTTTTCTCACAGATCACTGTGGGCAGAGCTCAGTGGTATTGGCTCATTCTGCTCCTCTTGGCCTCTGCTGGAGTTGGAGGATATATTCCCCAAAGAGCTCACCTCAGTGGCTGGCAAGTTTGTGCTGCCTGTTGGCTGGGTGCTCAGCCAGGAGCCTGGGATCCTCTTCATAAGAGTCTCCTCAAGGCTGCTTCTGTTTCCTTAGTGCATGGAAGCTGGACCCAAGAATGAATATTTCAGTACACCTCTGCAGAAGCTGCAAGGCTCTTATGACCGAGTCTCAGACATCCTAGAATGTTGTTAGGTTGGTGCAAAAGTAATTGCGAGTTTTAGCATTACTTTCAATGGCAAAACCGGCGATTAACTTTTGCACCAAAGTAATACTTCTGCCATATTCTATTTATCAAATCACTGGCCAACCCAGATTCAGTAGGAAAAGAAATAGACTCACCTCTAAATAAAAGGAATAGCAGATAAGTCATGCCATCTTTACCCCGGCACAGTACCTAATACATAGCAAGAAACATTAAGTTGCCATTATTAATATTTTAAGGAGAAAAAGTTTTACAGCCTTAGAAATTATATTTGCTAAAAGGATATAACATTAACTCACCTCCACTTCATGTCAGGCACATATGTGTATCTCATATCTGTTTATTACAAATACAAGGATAAAACGACTTGCCTTAGCATGTTCAGTCAGAAATCACAGAACTGATGCAATTTTAAATAAACATATTTAGGCAGTTGGTAAAATTTAAAGATTAGCAGTTATTTCTCTACATTTAAAATAATTTATATTAATATTTCAACATGTTATAACCTATAAAATTTTTATTTTTAAATTGCTTAGAGGCAACAGTATAGTGGGTAAAACTCTGGAGTCAGATTGCCTGGATTGTAATTTCTGTCCAACTCCTTACTGGCATGTGCCCTTCAGGAAGTCATTTAATCACCCTGTACTTCCATTCTTCATCTGTAAAATGGGGATAATAGGGCTACTGGAGGATCAAACAGATTAATATACATAATGCTCTTGGAACAGCATTGTAATATATATATAGCAGCTCTTGGCTCATAGTAGGTGCTGTGTAACTGTTTGCTATTATTGTCATTGTTTAAATGTTAAAACATCTTACGGTGGCTCATGCCTGTAATCCCAGCACTTTGATAAGCCAGGTGGGCAGATCACCTGAGGTCAAGAGTTTAAGACCAGCCTGGCCAACATGGTGAAACCCTGTCTCTCTTAAGAATACAAAAATTAGCCAGATGTGGTGGTACATGCCTGTAATCCCAGCTACTTGGGAGGCTGAGGTGGGAGGATTGCTTGAACCCAGGAGGTGGAGGTTGCAGTGATCCAAGATCACACCACTGCACTCCAGCCTGGGTGACACAGCGAGACTCTGTCTCAAAATCTCTGAAGCATACATTTAAATAAGCTATTGTACATGAAAAGTTCTAAAATAATAGTGGTTTCTGAAGAGAAATGGAAACAGATCATTTTCCATTTCTTATGTTTGCTTATTCCTGGGATCATGAAAGCGAATTGCAACGCAGAACAAAGGTCAATAAGAAAGCAGGGGAGAAGAAAGGATAACAGCCCCTTGTGATAAGTTAATAGAATTCCAAGACCAAGCAGACACAGATGAAAGGATCCTGCAGAGTTCAGGCGGCCCAAGGAAGTTACTTTAGTGACAGGGAACTAAAGCGAGGTCTTTACAGAACTCCTAGATCCGGATGTTTCTCAGATCACGTAGTTACCTTGTTGTAGCAAACACTGCTAATTGCATACCCAGTATCCATGAAAAGAAAAGCTTCATTTTAAGGGTTGTGGAAAAGGAAGAGAAAAAGCCTGATTTCACTGAGCAATTGCATCAATCTTGGCCTGGCTATCTCTGGACTTCTAGTTCCATGAAAAAAATAAACCTGTATGTATTTAAGCAACTGGTAGGCTTCTCAATTACCCATGGAGTAACCTTCTTAACCAATCTACTGGTTCTTAAATTAGGAATAGTAACGGTGGAGTAGAGGATTAAATGAGATGATGTGAATGCAGCAGAACAGTGATGAAGCACATGTCAACGGAGCTCAATCAATGAGTTCAATGAATGTAGGTGCTCTGTCAATGTAGCTCCAGTTGATGGGTTATCTCAGTAAGCTCCTCATGCTTGTGTTCTCCTAACAGTAATTCTATTTATATGTTGGACTTTCCTGCAAGATGTCATTTGAACAAAGAGTTTTGGCCGGGCGCGGTGGCTCAAGCCTGTAATCCCAGCACTTTGGGAGGCCGAGACGGGCGGATCACGAGGTCAGGAGATCGAGACCATCCTGGCTAACACGGTGAAACCCCGTCTCTAATAGAAAATACAAAAAACCAGCCGGGCGACGAGGCGGGCGCCTGTAGTCCCAGCTACTCGGGAGGCTGAGACAGGAGAATGGCGTGAACCCGGGAGGCGGAGCTTGCAGTGAGCTGAGATCCGGCCACTGCACTCCAGCCTGGGTGGCAGAGCAAGACTCCGTCTCAAAAAAAAAAAAAAAAAAAAAGGATTAATACAATTTGAAAACTAATGTTAGAACATCACAGGACCAAGTCACCTTCTGCCTACCTAGGACACACCTGGTTTACTGAGAATGAAATGAGAATTTGCTTAGAGTGTTTCCCAGTAAGGATACTGAGGTGTCAATTAGGGCAGGTTTTTCCATATGTTGGTAGGAAGCTCAAACCCCAAAAAGCTTAATATCCCCCAAAAAGTGACTTGGAAGCTTTACTAAGGAGAAGTAATAGAGTACAGTGAGATGGAAAAGTATGGGCTTTGGAATCAGGCACATCACAATTTGAATTCTGTGTCCACTACTAAAGAGTTTTGTAACTGAATAAATCACTTGATTGTCTTGTCTCATACGGGATCACACCTACCCTTAAGGGTTACTAGTGAAAAGATCAAATTTTTAAAACAGCAAGAAACAAATTATACAGAAGCCTTTCCTGGAGCTTTACATATAGAGATTGAAAACAAATTTTAATTGTCATATCATAGATTCACTTTCCAAAATAAAAGTCTTTTAAAAGAGCTCCCCTATACCATGTATTAAGCATTTTGTGTATTACTAGAGCTTTCTGAAAGAGCAGGTTTCTTATAATAGCCACTGTCCTGTTTTCTTGGTTACAGGGCAACTTGTAGTTATATCTCAATGAAAACTAAATTCACTAAACAAAGGTAGAGTGATGTCTTGGCACACTCCGTTTTATTATTTACAGAAGCCAAAATGAAGAACTTCCACGGAGCCCCAGAACAGAAAAGACGTGGCTACTTCCTGTGGACTTAGTAACATATGTTGAGCTCGTAATAATAACACATTATGATAAAAAGCAACATATTAACAATATTTAATGGAATATTCTCAATTGCATTACAATGGGAGCAGCTTTTTAAGATATTTCTATATTACTACTGAGCTGTGATTTCAAGTGACCCTGGAAATTCCTTGTAGATTTAGTTTTCCGAAGTCTGAGTTACCTTAAATATAAATTTTGTACAACAGTCCCCACCTTGTCCGAGGTTTCACTTTCTGTGGTTTCAGCTACCCACAGTCAAGCTTGGTCTGAAAATATTAAATGGAAAATTCCAGAAGTCAGTAATTCATAAGGTTGAAATTGCGTGCTGTTCTGAGTAGCATGATGACATCTCATGCCATCCAGCTTCATTCCATGTGGGATGTGAATCCTCCCTTTGTCCAGCTTCTCCACACTGTGGACATTGCATGCCCCTGGTCACTTAATAGTAGTCTTGGTTATCAGATCAATTGTCGTGGTATCACAGTGCTTGAGTTCAATTCACTTTTATTTTACTATTCCTATTGACTCCAAAGCACGAGAGTAATGGTGTTGGCAATTTCGCTATGCCAAAGAGAAGCTGGTAAATGTGTTCTTTAAGTTAAACATTGGAAGTTCTCCACTTAATAAGGAAAGAAAAAAAATTGTAGGCTGAGGTTGCTAAGGTCTATGATAAGAACAAATCTATGTGTGAAATTGTGAAGAAGGAAAAAAGTTTATGCATAGTATGTATAGGGTTTGATACTAGCCTCAGTTTAGGCATCCGCTGGGGGTGTTGACAGATATCCCCCCTTATCCATGGGGGGATTTTCATTTTGTGAGTTTTAGCTGCATCCTGTTCCTATTTCCTTTGGTGGTACTTTGCACATTGACATTTTTTACTGAGATTTTACCATACAACCTAATTTCCATTTCTCTATCTCATGTTGCCATTAGAGTAATTAGTCAAAGGCTGGGCTTGGTGGCTCACACTTGTAATCCCAACAAATTGAGAGGCTGAGGCCGAGGAGGGAGGATTGCTTGAGGCCAGGAGTTTGAGACCAACATGAGCAACACAGTGAGATATGTATAAAATAAAATAAATTAGCTAGGCAGGCATAATAGCAAGTGCCTTTAATCCCAGCTACTTGGGAGGCTAAGGTGGGAGGATCGATTGAGCCCAGGAAGTCGAGGCGGCAGTAAGCTACAATAGCATCCTTGCACTCCAGCCTGGGTGACAGAGCAAAGCCTTGTCTCTAAAAAAATTGTTTTAATTAAAAAAAGTTGTTAGTCAAGTGTGCAAAGCAACTGTTTGTAACCAATTCCTTGCTTTTGAATAAACATAATCATTTATTGGTAATTCCTGAATACCAACCCTCATACTAGAAGCCTTATGTATTTTGTTTCTAATACCCAGAACAAATATGTGATGGGTGTTCTTATGCACACAAATAGCAGCAGAAGAAGCATCAATAAGTACCTCCATCATTGGGATTGGAAGGAGTATAGCTCTTGGAAGTTGAACTAATTCTTCACTGTATTTCACTTACAGAATAATTGAGGGATTTAATTTTCTATTTTAAATGTTATAGTCTCACTGTAAGGATTTATGTTTTATTTTGGAATCATATTTGCTTTACAAAAAATATAAAAGTATTAGAAAACAACCACTTTGCAATTACTAGGATGGCTGTAATAAAAAAGACAGGGAATAACAAGTGTTGGTGAGGATATGGAGAAACTGGAACCCTCATCCATTGCTGGTAGGAATGTAAAACCGTGCAGCTGCTCTGTACAACAGTCTGGCAGTGTCTCAAAAGCTAAATGTAGACTTACCATATGACCCAGAAATTCCACTCCCAGGTATATACCCAAGAGAAATAAAAACGTATCCACACAAAAACTTGTGCACAAATGTTCACGACAGCCTTATTCATGAGCACTGAAAAGTGGAAACAAGGCAAATGGCCATCACCTTATAAATGAACAAACAAAATGTGATATATTCATGCAATGGAATATTATTTGTCAACAAAAAGGAATCCTGTGCTGAAGTGCTGATACATGATTAACTTCAAAAACACTCTACATGACAAAAGCCAGTTACAAAAAAACACAAATTGTATAATCCCATTTATATGAAATGTTCAGAAGAGGCAAATCTGTGGAGACAAACAGTAGATCAGTAGTTGCTCAGGGCTAGAGAAAGGCGAAAGGAATTTGGAAGGAGGTGGATGTCAGAGGAAAACTGTGCTACACAGTTAAAACAGGCAAGGAAGACTTTTCTAAGACTATTACCATAAGGGGAGAGATCAAACTCAAGTCTGCTGAAACAAAAGGTGAGCAGATTTGGAAGTGCTAAGGTGAGCTAGTGGAAAAGTCCTGGAGGACGTAGAAGGGGAGGTTGGTCAGTGTAATTAGGCCAATTGTGCTTGCTAATTTGTACTTAGGGAAGTTAGGCTCCTATCCTTCCACAGAGACTGGGAGACAGGGGCACAAGCTAACTTGATTACATTTGAAGGAATGGCTCCAGGTCCTTGAGAAAGAGATACTTGGGTTATTAAACTGGCATGAAGCTGGAAGAGGATCTATCTTCATTTCAAAGGGGCAAAGAATTTTCAATTACAAGTTTTCTAAAGTAAATGCTCTAAGAAAAGGGAGATCAGGGACCTGTAATCGGGAAGGAACTTGTCTATAGGCTAGACAACCTGCGGGGAATAATAATACTGTCTTGGCCAACGGATACAAGGTTTATTTTTGATATGATGAAAATGTTCTAAAATTAGATCAAATGAATGTTGTAAAACTCTGTAAATGTACTAAAAACCATTAAATTGTACACCCTAAATGGGTCAGCTTTATGGTATGTAAATTATAGCTCAATAAAGCTGTGTTTAAAAGATCAGAGAACAAAAAAACAAATAATATCCCTTTTTTTCTGTTTGCTTTTAGAATTAGATCTAGCTATTCCACTATAAATAACCTTGCTTATTCTGCAGGAAACAAGTAGTTGCTTTATGAAACTAAAGTTACAAAAATACCGGCCAGGCATGGTGGCTCACGCCTATAATCTCAGCACTTTGGGAGGCCAAGCTGAGCGGATCACCTGAGGTCAGGAGTTCGAGACCAGCCCGGCCAACATGGCAAAACCCTGTCTCTAGTAAAAATACAAAAATTAGCTGGGTGTGGTGGCATGCGCCTGTAGTCCCAGCTACCTGGGAGGCTGAGGCAAGAGAATTGCTTAAATCCGGGAGGTGGAGGTTGCAGTAAGCCAAGATCACACCACTGTACTCCAGCTTGCAGACAGAGCAAGACTCTGTCTCAAAAATAAATAAATAAATAAATAAATAAATAAATGAGTTGCAGAAAATACCATTCATCTTCCTTTAGTCAAAAACACAGGGCTGGCCTGGTGCTGTGGCTCATGCCTGTAATCCCAGCACTTTGTGAGGTAGAGGCGGGAGGATCACGAGGTCAGGAGATCAAGAGCAACCTGGCTAACATGGTGAAACCCCGTCTCTACTAAAAATACAAAAAAAATTAGCCGCGCGTGGTGGCGGGCGCCTGTAGTCCCAGCTACTCCGGAGGCTGAGCCAGGAGAATGACATGAACCCGGGAGGCGGAGCTTGCAGTGAGCCGAGATTGCGCCACTGCACTCCAGCCTGGGCGACAGAGCGAGACTTCATCTCAAAAAAAAAAAAAAAAGAAAAGAAAATAGGGCTGAGCGCGCTGGCTCACGCCTATAATCCTAGCACATTGGGAGGCCGAGGCAGGTAGATCACCTGAGCTCGGGAGTTCCAGACCAGCCTGACCAACATGGAGAAACCCCGTCTCTACTAAAAATACAAAATAGCCGGGCAAGGTGGCTCATGCCTGTAATCCCAGCTACTCAGGAGGCTGAGGCAGGAGAATCACTTGAACCCACAAGGCAGAGTTCGCGGTGAGCCGAGATTGTGCCATTGCACTCCAGCCTGGGCAACAAGAGCTAAACTGCATCTCAAAAAAAAAAAAAAAACAAAAAACAAAAAACAAACAAACAAAAAAAAAAAACCATAACGTAGTGAGTGTAGTGGTTGTAGGTACCATTGACATTAAAATCTGATCAAAGTAACTTACTTTGGCAGTTAACCTCTCTGAGCCATAGCTTGTACATCTATAAGATTGAGGTAATATTTCCTACCTCATGGAGTTTCTATAGTGATAAAATCATTTATGCAAAAGGCTTTATAGTCCAGTGCCAAGCATGTTCAAATTCAATAACTGACTATTCCATGAACATTGATGGGGGGATACCACATGCCAGGTATTGTTCTGATGAGTACTACTCTTGACCTCAAGCACCACAGGCCTGCTTGACAGCACCTCTCCCTGGCTCTCTGCACCACATGCCTCCCTAAGAGGCAAGGAATTCACAGTTATGGGGACATGAGTGCTGCTCTTTCTCCCTCTACTTCTAGACCACACTCTTCGTACCCAGAATCCCAGATTTTCCCATCCACATGTCCTAAGTCCACATGTGGGACCTCCCTGATGTCTTCCTGGGATCTATCTTCCTGGGGCTGGATGGAGATGCTAGCATGAATATCCCAGGCATCAGGGGAGTGAGGAGCTGTGGACAGACTATGGCCAGCTGGGCTGTGGTGTCCACATGCACGAGCACAAGGCCTCTCACAGTGCAGGACAGGGCCTGAGATAGGAAGAAAAGGGACAAGTGTTTGCCATGCATATTCTTGCCCTGAGCACTGCAAATATTAGGGGCAAGACAGGTTCTGGCACTGGTGATAAGACAATATCCAAAACAAATATGAATATTATTTAAAACACTGAATTATTTCTGCCAACTGGAAGAAAAAAGTTAAACTGCATTAACTTTTTTCTTTTCTCTTAAAGCCCAAGCCCATTTAGCTCTAAGCACAAAGCTATGGCCCTGAAAGTTTCTTTCCCCTTGAAGACTGCTTGACTTGAACTACAATAAATGAAGAATTATTGCCTTTAGTAATTATGCATTGTCACTTCATTTCTAATTTATATTTTTTCTTGTTCCCATGAAAGACTTCATTGCAAAGAAAATCCAAGTGTTTATAAGAATAAAAATGCCTTATTTTTAAAAAGTCATTTATGCAAATTCCCTATGTACCATAATCTTTTCTCAGAGGGAAATGTAGATAGGAATAAGTAGATGTTAAGGAAAGGGGGGGAAATGTGGGATGGAGGAATGAAAGAAGAATTTTAAAGATATTTCATAGTTAGAGACTGATGGAATGACATTCATTATTCTTTCTCTTTCTCTATCTCTAAATAAAGGTGGTTACTTATTAGTTATTAGTAAACTAATAACTAATAAAGGTGGTTACTTATTTCCTTATTCTATGTGTCACTAACATTTTGATATTTCCCCAAATGTTCAAGTCTGCATACATCAGGTATAATCAATGTATTCAGGTATAATTGATGTGAGAGTTAAATGCCTGAATAAGAATATGTAAATCAAGTGTATGTGAACTATGTAATATTGGAAATGTAAGATGGAAGCTTATTATTTAAGGAACTCCCATTAGTAAACCTTTTATATGCTCGATCTGTATTTTCTTTTACTCATGATGTGAAAATTTTGCTTGATGTGAAGAATACATTGTATAAATCTAAAAACTTATACTTTTATAAAACTGGACTTACAACTTAGTGTGCACAAAAGGATGCAGTAGTCATATTCAAAGGGACGAAATAAGCTACTTTCCTTTCTAATTTTGAAGAAAGGATAACAACTATATGTCCACATAGATGCAAAATCATCAGGAGTGACACTTTGTTGATGACAAGTTGCTGAATAAGCCAAAGAAATAGTCTTTTCATGAAGCCATCTAGTGGTTTATTCTAGCCTTACCCTTACATATTTTGCAACACGATTTGTTGAATAACTTGTTTTTTCTATCACTCAGTTGAACTTTCTTGAAATGAAAAGTGAATGATACTAAAGCTGAGTTTGGAGTTCCAAAGGAGTTTAAAAAAAGACTCCTGGGCCAAGCGCAGTGGCTTATACCTGTAATCCCAGCACTTTGGGAGGCTGAGGTCAGAGAATCACTTGAACCCAGGATTTTAAGACCAGCCTGGGCAACACAGGGAAACCTTGTCTCTACAAATAATTTAAAAATTGGCTGAACGTGGTGGCACACACCTGTAGTCCCCACTACTCGGGAGGCTAAGGTGGGAGGATCTCTTGAACCTGAGAGGTTGAGGCTGCAGTGAGCCTGCACTCCAGCCTGGGAGACACAGTGAGACTCTGTCTCAAAATAAAAAAAAAGGAATAAAAGAAAAATCTGATCTGTGTCCTTATTAATACAGACCAAATGCTAAAATCCCATCATAGAGCCCCATATTGGAATGTTGATAAGGCAAAAATGAAAAGTTAGTGAATTACTCTTTTTGCACTGCTGTTTTATCATACAAAAATATATGATACAGTTTTGTTTCCCAGAAGTTCACGGATTAGTGCCCCTTAAGTACATGGTTGTGTAACAGGTGGGCAGTCAGGTGTTATTCTTCACCCACAACAACATATTTACCGTGTTTCCCATGTATGGTTCTAAATGGATATCTCTTACAGCAAAAATAATTTCCTCTCAAGAAGTATTTGTATAATGTCAATCACGTTTTTCATGAAAAAGGAAGGTAACTCCATTACCTTCCATTTATATTCGAGAAACACAAGTAGTGAAATGAAATCACATGGACAGTGATGCAGAGGTAGTAAGGTTCTAACTTCAAGGAGAGTGGGAAGAAGTGCAGATAAAAAGGGGCACACCATGACTGCCTCTCTCTGTATCTCAAAGTCTTGCTTACACCAATTCCTCCAACATCTGGGTCATCAGAGCCTTACCAGTGTCTTGTCTACATAACTTAAATGCAGTGTTGTGAGGGTTCTGGAACAGTGCCTGCTCTCCCTGCTCCAGCCCTAGCTGTGGTTCTGGCCTAGGGCCTCCCAGGGCTCCTGAAAAAGTTACAGCAAATCCCAGTGAGGTGCACCTTGCACTTTAGACCTTGACATCACTGAGAATTTTTGTTTTATTTGTAGGGCACAGAAATAGTGCTGCCAACTCGCAGACAACGTTTAAAACCAAAGTAGGTGATCTCCTCCTCTGCAGATATCCTGCAGCTTGCTTTATATCCAAGCCTAAGGTTAAATTTTCTTTTTAAACAAAATAAAATACAAATAATAGATTTGGAGTTGCCAGGGACCAGGATTTGTGGGGGAGAGGACTGACCAAGCAGGGCACAAGGAAACTATTTTGGGGTCATGGAAATGTTCTCTACCTTAATTATGGTGGTGGTTACATAACTTTTTTTTTGTCAAGATTCATAGAACTCTATGCTTCTTAAAGATGACTTTTACTCCATGTATTTTAGTCTATTTTTATTAAAAAGTAGAATATATAATATTCAAACTCTGTTTGATCTATGTAGCAAAATTCCAAGTGTTTCGTTAATGTTAAATAATCTTGCTTCTTAATTCTCAAGATCAGAAGAAGCATTTCATAAGCTTGTGTATCTCATATTTAAAAGTCATAACTACTAATGAAAAGGAAGTTGCTGAAATATGGGAGTAACATAGTTGGTTTTGCTAATAATATATAGCAAGCACTGTGCTGTGGGCTTTAAATGAATCTCTCTTTCAAAGTTTACAACCACCCTGTGGATGGGAAGCACCATTAGGTGGAAAACAAGAGCTTAAGAGTAGTTAAGAAACTTATCAAAGAATCACAGATAATAGATAATGAAATCAGAGTTCACTTCCAGATCAGTTTGGCTACCAAGTACAAGCCTATTTATTAATTTTATTTTGCTTTATTATATTTTTTCTAATCAAGGGAATACTTTCATTATTCCCCTAAAGTTTATTATATGATTGGAATATATTTTGCTAAAATACTCAAAACAACTTGGAAATTATGACACAATATGAGTGAGTTAAAGGAGTAGGAGGGTTTCTGTGGGTTCAAGTGAGTGCTGTTGGCAGGATGGGTGGACACACTTTTGAGCAGAACCTGGTGTTTCTTTGTCATTTCTTAAGAAGGCAAAATCCTTTTGTTCAAGGGGAACAATGTTAGGTACCATGATAGGCTAAATTATAGCCCCCAAAGATATCCAGATCCTAATCCCTAGAACCTGTGAATGTTGCCTTACATGGCAAAAGGGACTCCCAAGATGTAATTAAGATAAGGATTTTTTAAATGGAGAGATTATCCTGGATTATCCAGGTGGGCCCTAAATGCAATTACATGCATCCTTAGAAGAAGGAGATTGAGGGAGATTTGACACAGAAGAGGAGAAGACAATGTGATTACAGAAGCATCCGTAATGTGATTATGGAAGAATGAAGCGATGTGGCCATTGCCAATAAATGCCAGCAGCCACCAACAGCTGGAAGAGTCAAGGAAACAGATTCTTCCATTCAGAGCCTCCAGAAGGAATCGGCCCTGCTAACACCTTGACTTTAGCCCACTGAAGCTAATTTTGAACTTCTGGCATCCATCAATGTAAGCAAATAAGTCTGTGTTCTTTCCAGCCACCAAGTTTGTGATAAGTTGTTACATCAGCCATAAAACTAATATACTTAGTCCTCCCACTTATCCCTGATTTCACTTTCCAAGGTTTCGTTGCCCACAGTTAACCTGGGTCTGAAAATGGGAATCCTCCCTTTGTCTAGCATACCCACGCTGTAGAGGTTCCCCACCCACTAGTCACTCAGTAGCCATTTCAGTTATCAGATTGGCTGTTCCAGTATTGCAGTGCTCGTGTTCAAGTCACCATTATTTTACTTCATATTGGCCCCAAAGCACAAGAGTAGTGATGCTGGCAATTCTAATACGCTAAAGAGAAACAGAAAAGTGTTTTCTTTAAGTGAAATGGTAAAAGTTCTCCACTTAATAAGGAAAGAAAAAAAATCATATACTGCGGTTGCTGAGATCTATGGTGAGAACAAAACTTCTATGCATGAAATTGTGAACAAGGAAAAAAGAGATTAGTGCTAGTTTTGCTGTTGCTCTTCAGACTACAAGAGTTACCGCCATGGTGTGTGGTGGATGAGTGCTTAGTTAAGATGGAAAAGGCATTACGTTTGTTGAAGATATGAAAAGAAACGTGTTCCAGTTGATGGCAATCAAGTTTGGTACTATCTGCAGTTTCAGTACTATCCGCAGTGTGTCCCCTGAGGATTAGGGAGGACTTACTGTACACTGCAAGAGCCAGCTTCTCCAGGATATGCTTGAAACTGCCTGTTTAGCATCAGAATATCTTTAACAAAAAACAAGCAAACAACCAAAAAACAACACCACCACCATGTAATACCAGACAATATTGGAAATAGGAACTTTTAAGTAAGTAATTCCTTGAACTTCTTAGAGTTACACAATAGCATATCCGAAAGTTCTTCCCCCAGGCAGTTCAGTGTTGGTGTGTTGAATCTGCTCCCACCAAATTTGTTAATTTACTACAAAAGGACTGCTTTATAACTACAATTATAAAGTTATAAACTATAGTTATAAAGTTATAAACTATAGGTTTTTTGAACACTGATGACACTGATCGCCTGAGCAAACACATAGACTGACTCTACAATATTGAGATGACTGAATGAACCAGCCTGGAAGCAGCAGACAGAAGTGAGCAAGGTCTGAAGGTAATGTCCACGATGTCAGATTTCATTCTGGGATCATCATTGATTCACATATGTAATCCGAGGCCCGGGTGCAGCCAGGATTTGGACATGGCTTTGGAGCGTGGAGTTGCATAATGGGTAAATTACAGGTTCCAGAAGGAAAGCCTTGCCTCCAACATTGACTGCCATGTGATCTTGGGCAAATCATTTGACCTTAAAAGGCTCATCTGTTAAAGGGAAAAACAGTACTTAGCTCAAAGAATTCTGAGGATTAAGTAAAATAACGCACACGAAAAAACTTGGCCAAGTACTAACTTGATGTTAGTGCTGGACAAATCTCAGCTACTGTCACTGATACTGTTATGTGGATTACCTCTTTTCTCCTTCTGTCCAGGAGTAGTGCTTCAGGGACAGTATCCACTGGAGTTGTGTACTGGGCCAGCTCTCTCTATGGCCCCCCAGAGTCAGGGGAAACCATCCCTGCCTATCGTGCATGTTAATTCTGAGCAGTGATTAAAATGTCATACCTGTTCTTCAGTATGAGGACTTTAAAACCAGTCCCACCAAGCATCACCGCCCCATCCCCAGGACTGTAGGTTTTACACTCTGTATGTAGCTCCTTTCCAAGGGGATCCACTTAGCTCCAGTGGAAGGACCAGAAATAAAATAGTTCTGAATCTAGAAGGCAAGTTTTACTTGGTTCCCAATTCACTCATCTGAATCTGGGAAGAGTGTAATTCTAGGACTATACCAGGCACTCTCCATTCAGAGAATTGTAAAATTATAAAAGTGGGAAGGGTGGGTCTTACAAGCTTTTGCCAACCTAGCTGTGGAGGAGGCAGAGACCCTGAGCTGTTAAGTGACTTGCCCAAGCTCTCTGCAGAAGCATCAGATTACTATTAGATTAGATTACTATTTCCTCATTCAATTTTCTTCCACCCTTTCCATGCCATCTACCTTTCCCAACGCCCACTTTCATCACTGATTCAAGTATGCATACATTACCCTGCCAGGGAATTCTATCCCTCAGTGGTCCAGGGAACTGGAGTTTCCACAGATGCTGGTGCATGTGCACTGCTTTGAGATGCCCAACTCTCCTTGCTCAGTCTCACTCATCCACCCTCACCATTCCTTCCCTGTGCCCCAGAGGACTCTTCCATTCGGTGGAAACAACAGCCTAAAAACCTCTCCTAGCCCACAGGAGCCTCTAGTAGGAGTGGAGAGGGTCAGGAGCAAAGGGAAAGCAAACTTGGCACCTCCAGGATAGCCGAAGACTGAAATACAACTGACCCTGGTGGACTCGTTTCTCGAAATCTCAACCATTCAGTGAAGGAAGTCACCTGCTTGCTTCTCCAGGCTTTCTCTCCCTGTAGACCATCAAGAACGGATGGGAGCCTCTTCTTGCCAAATCACCCTCACCTACACTTCCAGATAGATGTGTTTTCATGGCTTAAGCATTGACAGTCTTTGTAACCATTATGTAAAATGCTTCTTTAAAAACAATTCCTCTGAGGAGTAATGTATTCTCAGACATCCTTGATATGTTCATCAATGCAACTGACTCTCTCCCCAGCAACAAGAATGAAGAACAGCAGGAGCTCTGCATCCCACTTTTCTCCCAATGCCAACATTGTGTCCCCTGATTCTTGTTTACTGCCCATGGAGGGCCTGGAGTGTCTGGGTAAGGAGGAGGTATGGTAGGACAAAGAAAACGAAGGTGAGTGTGTGCTGAGAACAAGTTTCCCCCACTTAGCAGGTTTGTCCAGGCTCAGCCACCTGCCCAGCAAGCTAGTGTGCGGGAATGATGGCCAGAAAGGGGCAAAGTCCCTTCTGTTCTGTGAGCTAACATTTCTCCCTAAAACTACCCCCCTCTCTTTTATTGCCGTCAGTGAATCTCAGTGAGCCATTTCCTCCCGCTTCGGTGACATTCTACAATCCCCCTTTCTTGATAAAAGTTTGAGTTAATTAAGTGTGGGAAGTTTGTTTTGTGTTGTGTTACAGGGCATTTCATGATGTAAACTGTCTAAGATAAAAGAAACCTTTGAAATCATTAATCTGGACAGTTTCAGAAAGGATGGCACAACTGCACTGACATCCAATCCTATTTTCCTAAGGTGGGGCTTACTAGTACAGCTTGTAGAAATTTCATTATGTTTATAATTACCCCTTTCACCCTTACACAAAGGTCCCTTGACAATAGTTGCATAACCTCCTTGGGTTTCTTGTTCCTGGCTTGACAGCCAAATCTATGGAACTTTAAATTATTGATGCTTTCTAATTTTTAATTATTTTGAGGTTTGTGTAAGCTGAAGCTTTAGGAGATTTGGCAATAATAATACTTCACATTCCGCTATTGAAAATGCCACCTTTGAGGTCACATGTGACCACCTTGTCTCGAAACATGAAGAAGGTATCTTCCCAGTGTCTGTCAGTGGAACCTGCAAGTGACAAAAGACTCAAATCAGCTTAAGCAAAAAGTGGAAAGTCTAGGCAGGGGGCTTTAGGCATGGTGGGATTCAGGAACTCAGTGTCATGAGAAGCCAGCCTCTCTCCATCTCTCCTTCCTGTTCTTGATGTTGGCTCTATTCACAGAAGGGCTATTTCTCTGTGTTGTCTAGAAGGCTCCCAGAAGCCCTTTGTTTACACTCCCTAGGATTCAAGTCCAGGAGGAAAGAATAAGCCTCTTGTCTGCTCAACCTAAAAATAGGAAGTCTTGGGATCTGCACTCACTTCTTGGGAATGAGAAGTCAGCTTGGAGCATGTGCCCATCCCTGTATCATCTGTGGCTTGAGGATTCCCTGCCTTGATTGGAAGAGTCTAGGTGACAGCTCAGTCGCAGAGCTAGAGGTCCCATTGTTATGGGTGGGTCTTTGCTCTTAGAGCTCCCAAGATGGTGGTGGGCCCCTTCCAAGATGGCGGCAAGCCTATTGTTCTCTGACCTGGGATTCTTGGCCTCATGGAGTCCAAAGAATGGAACCTTCAGCCATGCAGTGAGTATTATAGCTCTATTAGAAAACGTGGGACATGGAAGAGAACCATGGAACCCAAGGACTAGTGTTCCACTCTATTAGGACAAACCCGGGCACTTAGCCATGCAGGAACAATGGCGAGCCTCTAGCCTGAACGAAGAGGCAATGGGCACCTCGCTGGATCAGGATCGCAGCGGACACCCTGCTGGATCCGGAGGGGTGGAAGTCAGCGGTGGGTCTGCGATGGCAGCAAACAGCAGTGGTGGAGGGTGAGCAAAAGCTCAGCTGGAGCGGTAACAAACACAGACCAGAAGCCTGTGCAGTCAGTTGCAAGATTTAATAGCGTGAAAACAGAGCTCCCATACAATAGGAGGGGACCCGAAGGAAGTTGCCCCTCCCTGCTGGAATGCCTGAGGTTATATCTTGATAATTGTCCCGCCCCCTGTGCTCTCAGGCGATATATGATTTGACTATTTCTTTACCTCCTGCTTTTAGCCTAATTTGTATCTTAGTGAGCCCTCTTTACTACCTGACTGATCGGGTATGAGCTAAGATATAACCCCCATGTTTAAAGGTAGGTGCGGTCACCTTCCCCAACTAGGCTTAGGAATTTTTAGTCAGCCTAGGAAATCCAGCTAGTCCTGTCTCTCACCATCAGTTTCTCCAAAACAAGTGTTCTGAGACTTCAGGCAGAGGATTTCCCACCAAAGAAATGCCAGTGACTGTTAACAGAATAAGGATGAGAATACATATCTGGTCAGCAGATGCCCACCCCACCTCCCCACAACCCTTCATAACCCTTCTGCAAGATTCCATCCTGTTGCCCTTCTTAAAATTCTGCATTCCTGTCTTCCATCACACAAACTGTGGTCTCCCTTCTCTCTGACCACTCTGTCTCTTCTTCCTCCTTCTCCCCTATAAGCAAAGGGATGGTCCAGGATTCAGTGTAAGCCTATCCCTCGTAGCTTAACCACAAGGAGTGCATTCCTTCATCCTCTCTGTGCCTTTACACACTCTGTTCGCTCTACCTGGAGTACCATGTCCTCTTTCCACCACTCATCTCTGCGTGTTCACATTCTCTGTATCCTAGTTCAAATACCTCTTCACAAATCTTCCGTATCTGATTTCTTTAAGCCAGAAATAAACTCACTCACTCCTCTAAATTCTTATCTTTATCCCTTCTCAAATATATAATGTTCTGCTTTATATATTGAAATATGTATGTGTGTCACTGTTAGCTGTTAGCTACTTGAGGGTGGAAATGTGGTTTATCTTTCTCACTTAGCCCTCTAACCAATCCCCCTAGTCAGGTAAGCTTTGTAGTCCTTACAAAACCAATATTTAAGTGAATTTGCATGGTGCTTCCCACTTTATTAAGGTGTATTCACAGCCATCATCATATTTGCTTCTCAAAGCAAATCTGGAAGGCAAGAACAAGTATTACTCAGTTTTATATATGAGAAAACTGAGGAACCAAGAGAATAAAATATTTAACTGAAGATCTCTAAACTGGTTTTGTGGAAAAGCTGGGAGTAGAAATCTAAATCTTTAGAGTTACAGTACCAGTTATTTTCCAAGAAACACCTGCTGATATGTGTTGCATCATTAAAACGTGGAGAATAGATGACACCAAGTCGTTTTATTTCAAATAGATTAAATATTTTACTCTGATCCCTGTGTCTGCCAATTACTGGAATTATATGATAATTTGCTCCTGGCTTAAGAACGTTTAAAAGGAAACCCAGATCGAGTGGCTCTGTTCTGGCTTGGGTGTGTTTGGGTATTTTTGTTGCTACTTCTGGTGATGGTTCTTGCTTTCCTTCTCCCTCTGGATCTGTCTTTTGGTACAAACACACCCCCAACCAAGGGAAAGAATGAGGTGGATTTCTTTCCCTCAAGCGCCTAATCTTATGATGAAAAACGCATGTCCCTTTCTCTTAAAACTCCAAGATCTTTCCCTTCCAATGACTCCGAAGCCTGGGTGGATACCACGACTCCGGGCGCAGAACACTTGGGATGTGAGTGTGCCAGGACCGTGCGGACCTTTTCAATTCCGGCCTTTGGGCTCCAGCCCAGCCTTCCCGGGGGAGGAGCCGCATGTGCGGCCAGGTCATAAATCCGCCAGGCCGCCGTGCTCCGCATTTGCGACCCGAGCCAGAGCTCGGGGACTGTCGGTGGAGACCTTGCAGGAGGACACCCCCAGCCCGGCCAGCCCAGCCCAGCCCAGCCCCTGCGCGCATCCCGGGCCGGGTAGGACCTGGCGCGCCCCTTGCCATGGCGGCGCCCTCGCGGCTCCTGATCCGCGGGGGTCGCGTGGTCAACGACGACTTCTCGGAGGTGGCCGACGTGCTGGTGGAGGACGGCGTGGTGCGGGCGCTTGGGCACGATCTGCTGCCTCCCGGGGGCGCTCCCGTGGGGCTGCGGGTCCTCGACGCCGCCGGCAAGCTCGTCTTGCCCGGAGGCATCGACACACACACGCACATGGAGTTTCCCTTCATGGGCTCGCGGTCCATCGACGACTTCCACCAGGGCACCAAGGTACCTGCCCCGCCGCGCCACCGCCCCGCGGTACCCACGGAGCCTCGGGCAGCCTCCCCAGCGGTCCTGGGGTCCCCAACAGGGCAACCTCGCACAGCGCGGTGCTGAGGGGCTGGGTGGGCGGGAAGGAGCGCAGCCCCGGCGGGTGTCAGAGGGGACTCAGATTCTCTTGGCTGGGGTCCCTTCCAGGCGCCCCTTCTGGGCAGCAGCCCAGCAGCCTTGACTCAACCAGACGCCCTCGACTCCTCCCTTTGCTTAATTTGACGAGTTTAAGACCATCCCCTTAACCTCGTTTCTCTATACCGCTTACTCCCCAAATCCCCCCGCCACCCCATTTTGATTGGTGTTCTGTGGCAGTCAGAAATCTTCCATACCTTCTTTAGAATCTTTTTTTAAAGTAGGCAGTCCCAGTCATTTCTCCCAACCGTTTCGACCCATCCTTTATCCCGAGCCAAAACCAAATGAAAAATCCATTCACCTGGTAGTTCCAGCCTTGACTCAAAGTGAGCAGTGTAGCGGGTGATATGACTGAGTGGGCTAGATGCCCACTGTGTTCACGTTCCCGTCCACTACCCTCTGCCCCTACTCCCACCCCCAGTAGAAAAAAATATAGCTCCGACCAGGGTTTAGAAGAAAAAGTATTCCAGAAACGATCTCGCAGCACTCACACACACCAACGCAGCCTCACAGGCTCTCTTCTCCATCCCACTTGCCCTGGGGACACAGCACTCTTGCTTCTGGAGTACCCAGTTTTACTGATGTTGCAGGAGGGCAGTCAGATCACCACTCCCCAGGTGGAGGTAGGCTTGGGTTTCTCTAGATACAAAGGCCTAGAAGTTTGGGTCAATGAAGGAAACTTAAACCAAACTTGTCCAACCTGCAGGCGGCATGCAGCCCAGGATGACTTTGAATGTGGCCCAACACAAATTCATAAACTTTCTTAAAACATTATGAGATTTTTTTTTTTTTTTGCAATTTTTTTTTCTTAGTTCATCAGCTGTCGTTAGTGTTAGTATATTTTATGTGTGGCCCAAGACAAGGGAAGCCAAAGATTGGACACCCCTGCAACATTTCCCCAAACCTCCTCAACACAAGATCAAGAGACTAACAGAGCAGCTTTACAGGAACATAGAGTGAAAATTCTACTCTCAGCACTTGGGCTAAAGTAAAGCCCACACCCTCCTTGAGTCCTGTGTTTTGAGCTGCCTTGAGAGAAATGGCTCCTTCCAAAGTGAAGGTGTATTGATATCCTAAAGGCCTTGGCTTTTCACTTGGACCACACCTTGATGTGCGAAACCAGTTGGGCTATTAAGTCCAGTGTATAGTAGGCTTCCTTCCTTCCTCCCTCCCTCCCTCCATTGCTCCCTCCCTTCCTTCTCCCCCCCACCCCCTCCACCACCCTCTGTCTTTCTCTTCCCACGTGACTGTGGACAGGCTGACGGTCTTTCAAAGCAGTTTCGGTGATAGCTACTTCATTCATATACTGATTTCTGACAGTTTTGCTCTCCTTACACTTCTCCCTCTCCAAGTTCCCCAATCCTCTATGATTGACGGGAATGTTTAACAGAAAAAAAGGAAGGCAGGTAGATTTGACCCAGAGAGAAGGATCTGGGAAAGCTGCTCAGATTGCCATGTGGAAAGCTTCTCCCTGATTACTAATTACCAACCTTTATCATTATGTCAATAAAGTCTTTTGTAGGACAGATCATTGTCTGCTTTAAAAATTAGCAAACTTTGTTTTGTTTATTCATTTTTCCCTTTTGCTAAAAAGTAATATGCACTGAATTTGAATGAACTTATTTTTACATTTTAATGAATTTTTTAGCTATCAAAACAATATGTGATTATAAGAAACAATTGGAAAAATAATAGGAAAGTAAAAAAAAAGAGAAACATTAATAATTCTCCCTCTCAGTGACAGCCAATGTTTTGGTGCATTGCCTTTACGTGTTTTAATATGCTCTGTTTTACATAATTGAGATCATATTGTTCATGTGTCTGTGTGTGTACACCTGTATTTAAAATGTCAGAACTTGCAGTCATAGCACAAGCCCTTTCTGTTGTCATAGACTTATCATTAACAAAGTCCTTTGCTGATGGCAGGGCATCCCATTGAATACTCCCGTCTCCAAGGTGGGGAGCTGCTATTTCTGACCACTAGTATCATTCTCCTTCTTACAGCTGAGCAGTAACTTTCATTCTCTTTCTGCCGTCCAGATGAAGCAGCAAAGAAGAGGAACTGGAATGCTGTGGGGGAGGGGGGCATTTCCTCTCTTTCTCAAGATTATCTTTGCATGCTCCAAGATCCTGGGAAGTGGGGTCTTCCTGGTCTTCTATCTGTTCCTTAGCCATTCTGGGATTCTCTAGTTTAGAGAGATTTATAATTCTTAACTGAGAATGTAGGTCCTTATGCGGTATAGTATGTTGTCAACATCTCAAAGGATTTATCCACCAGCTGATCCTCCAAGCATTTCTGTACTTAAAAGTTGTGAAAACATTAACCAAAAACATGTTCTTCATGAGTTTAGGATCTTAAGCAGAAAACGATATGGTCAGAGATATTAAGGTCAAAGGTTTAGCAAATACCAAAGTCCTGTTGAATATTAAACAGTACTCACAAAGGGGCTGTGTTGCAATAGTCTACTTCAGAGTCAGTTGGTTGGATCCCAAGAGGTAACCACTGCCACCCCCAGAAACAGCTGAGGCTTCATAAAGTGAACCAGATGGGGAAGTATAGATAAACATGAACATTACAGTATTGGCCTGAATTCTGGAAGAAGGGCATTATAGAGTTATTCTGTCTTCTTTCCTGGCCTTCACAATAATCCCCAAAGCAACGTTGGTGGGTGTTTGTTTTGGGGAGCTAGAGACAAAGATAGGCCTTTTGTAAATACTGGTTGTATGATATGTTAAACTTGAAAAACATCTTCTTATTTATACCTATAAGTACCATCTATTTTATCAAGCACATACCAGGCAATGTCATAAGTTATGCATTATCTTCCAAAAATCCCAGATGTCATTGTCTGCTTTTTTACAGTTGAGGAAACTGAAGCTTAAGTTACCTGCCTAAGGTTGTACACCTAGGGCTATAACTGATCGAGTGACTCTTCAAATTCAGTACTGCCTGACCCATCGCTAAAGCTGTTACCTATTAATGTCTGTTCTTTTGAAAAAACATCTAATGTTCAGATTTGTCAGGGTGGCAAGTGATAGATGACAAAGCCGCATAAGTTACATGTTAATGCGAGGCATCTTTTCTCGAAAATAGAGCAGAGTCATCTTTAGAAAAGACAGTAGCTCTTCACTTTCCTAAAGCTAGAGGCAGTTAAGGTTATCAAAACAAATACACACTGCAGGTATTCGGTTTATAAGGCATTTGTATAATACATGCATTTATAGCCACATCATCTGTAAGGCTGCAGAAATGGACCTTAAGTACAGAAAAAACATAAAGTAAAAATGATATATTATGCTTTCAGGAGATGGGCCCCTAAAGGTTAGACCAATAGCTGTTTGCATTCTACATCCAGCAGGCTGATCATTTATAATACCTGACAAATAGAAAAGGATATTATTTGTGGTACTCTATCGATCACTAGATTGTGATGGGACTCAATTTTAAAAACGAATATACATTAACTAAAGGTTATTTATTTCGTAAATCTAATTCATGTCAGAGATTGGTTTAAAGCCTATAATTGATTAGCTTAATTACAGGTAAAAGCTTTCTGAAGTAACTAATGGAAATAATGTTCTGCTTTAAAGAAATCATATTTCATTTTGTTGGTCTATACCAGATGTACAGTGGTCTTCAGATAATTCAATATCTATGAGGAAGGACAATGGAATTTTTTATTCAATAGGTAGTATGAATTCAATAAATCTGAAAGAATTGTGACTTTGCTTTTACTACATTCTGTGATAAGAGAATGAAGTATAAGAGTTTGCCAAGTTTTCAAATATACATAAATTTATATTCAGAGGTGTATGCAGGTTGGAGTGGGTGGAGTTGCATTAAAAACCCAGTAGTGTCAGTAGCTGGCAGGAGGAACATCTTTTTAAATAGTGGGAAACCGTGCAACACACTTATCTTTTTTTCTTTTCTTTTTTCTTTATTGTAAAGGACAAAAAGTTCTCAAAATTATTGAGAAAGGAAATTACATTTTGCTTTGAAACTTTTTGGTAAAATGCCATTGTGGTGATTACTTACAAGGCAGTGTAAGGCATGTGATTAAGCACACCACGCATTTACAGTTGTATTTATAGAGCTTCTGCAACTTGTGGAAGAGCTGTGCTTCAAAAACCTTGGTTGCAAATCAAATCCCCTTTTCTATAGCTTGCCAGAGCTCCAGGCTGGGCTTCAGGAGCTGTATGGGCTGATTTTGTGACCTTGGGCAAGTAACTTCCTCTCTCAGGATTGTCAGCATTTTCTTATCTGTGAAATGAGGCATTGGTTAGATGAGCAATTCAAAAAGAGTTTTTTAAGTTATAAAAACAATATATACTTATCATCCAGACCTTAAGAAAATGCTGGCACATTTTTGTCACTCAATATGCATTAATTAAATGAATTAACTGCTTTTTTAAAAAAGAAAAATGCAGACGAGTATAAAGAAAACTAATATTTAAATCACCTATAATTTTAACATTTGGCTCCCTATCCTTCTAGATATTTCTTTTTTAAATACCACTGGCGAACGTGATTTTGTGGCCACATTATCCTCTCTGAGGCTGAGTCTCAGATCTCTCTCTCCAGCCTCCATATTCCTTAAGCATCAGGCCTCAGTATCTGCCTGTCTCTAGATATCACAACCTGGATATCCCAGAAGAACCTCAAACTCAGCATGTTCCAAACCAAACGTGACCTCTCCTCCAAGTTTTAAACTCATTTTTCTTCCTATTTCCCAAACGTTGATGGTTCAGTTCTCGTCTTCTCCATGATGAACATTTTGGTGATCTCCAGTTTTTTTCCACTATATAGCAATGCTGTGACAGGCATCCTTATATGTAAATTATTGTTCATATTCTTGATGATTGCCTCAGAAATCATCCCTTAGAGTAAAATGCCTGGGCCAATGAGTATTAGACACATCTTAAAGGAGTTTAGCACATTCATTCAAACTGCTCTTCAGTTTATGTGCCCATTGTCATTCCCATTTCACTGCATTCTGGTCGATATTGGATAATGACATTATTTTATTTTATTTTAATTTATTTTATTTTATTTTATTGAGGCGGGGTCTCATTCTCTCACCCGGGCTGGAATGCAGTGGTGCAATCTCAGCTCACAGCAGCCTCAATCTCCCAGGCTCAAGCAATCCTCCCACTTCAACCTCCCGAGTAGCTGGGACTGTAGGTGCATGCCACTATGCCCAGCTAATGTATTTCTTTTTTTTTTTTTTTTTTTTTTTGTAGAGACAGGGTCTCACTATGTCGCCCAGGCTGATCTCAAACTCCTGAGCTCAAGTGATCTACTCACCTCAGCTTCCCGAAGTGCTGGAATTAACAGGTGTGAGCCACTGTGCCCAGCCTGGATAATGACTTTTTAAAAAATCTATGTTAATTTCAGAGGAAAGACATAGCACTCCTTACTGTCTTTAAAAGATCATCTCTTTAATAACTGGTGAGGCTGAGCTTTGAACATTCATGTTGTGTTAGTAGTTTAGATGCTCCAGCTTCGAGGGTTTGTAATTCCGTGGTTTCCTTGAATGGCTATTTAATGATTACAAACTTAACCTTCAGACTAATCAGAAGAAGCAAAAAAAATCTCAAAGATTAATTGAAACCACTTGATGCTAACTAAAGTTTTGGTTCTGTTAAGGGTGTTGTGTGTTAGGAATCCTTTCACTGAACTTTGATTCCACAACTTGCCTTCTTTCAGCTTTGATATTCCATAGGCATGCTATTCACCTCCACCCCTTGTTTTCTCTCTCACATGTCTGGTCTGGGTGTTTTCAATGTCTGTATTAGTCTGTTCTCACACTGCTATAAAGAACTATTTGAGACGGGGTAATTTATAAAGAAAAGAGGTTCAATTGACTCACAGTTTCACAGGATGTACAGGAGGCATGACTCGGGAGGCCTCTGGAAGCTCATGAGAACTCACTCATGAGATCAACAAGAGGGAAATATGCCCCCATGATTCAATCACCTCCCACATGGTCCCTCCCCCAACATTGGGGATTATAATTCAACATGAGATTTGGTTGGGGACACAGCCAGACCATACCAATGTCTGAGAGAGGTAGTCTAGAAATCACGGTTTCCATGATGCTTCTGTCAGGCAGGAAAATCTTTTCCTTGACCCTCTTATGTTTAGCAATTGGGGGCCTGCAAATTAAACTGACAAAAGAGAGATTCACAAAAGAAAAGACTAATTAAAAAAATTCACATACATATGTAGGAATTCACAGAAAAATGCAACTCAAGGAGGGGGCTAGATTTTGGGGGTTATACACTGTCTTACCAGAATAAGGGAAGGTGGAGAAGGCAGAGCAGGCACTTGCAAAAAAACAAACAACTTCTTTTTTTTTTTTTTTTGGAGACAGAGTCTTGCTCTGTCGCCCAGGCTAAACAACTTCTTAATAGGGGACGGTCATGGGGAGAAAAGACACATAGGAAAACAAATGACTTTTAGAAAAGATAAATAGGCCCTTAGAAGGAGATATGGGCCATATGATAGTTTTGTGCCAATGTCTATTTAGGTGTGGTGTCAGCTTCCAAGTCTCTAGTGATAAGTCAATCGTCCCTGGTATGAAATCCCTGGAGAGGGAATTTATGATAATTGAGGTCTTTGGGGAGGCTTTGCTTTATAGCAGATTGGGGACTTAAGGAAAACAAACAAAAAACAACACCTATTATCAAATATCTGGAGCTCAAAATAATCTTTATGCTACAGTGGCATATTCTGGAGCCTCAACTGCCATCTACTATGAAATAATCCCAAACTAAGGATTTTTCAAGTTGGCTGTTAGGTTCCATTAATTTAGTCAACAGGTATTTCTTGGAAACCCACTAAGTGCCAGGCATTGTGGCTGGTGCAGAGGTTATAGAGATGAAAACCATGGTATTTGTTCTCAGTGGTAAACAGACTAGAGGCATATGGGTCTCTAATCTGTCTGGACTTTGATAAGAAATTTTATGTAGTAAGTTTGAGCTTTATAGACTGTGCTTTGATGATTGTGACAATTTTTTAGTAAACATGTGAGGTCAGTGACATCCGGCATTTTCCCCTTTGCTGAGTCATCAGTCACAGTGGCCTGCATCACCTGGTTGTGTTTCTGAGCTGCTTACTTGGCTGACAAGTGAGCCTGGGCAACTGCCCAGCATCTACGCCTCAACACTGCTTTGTGCTTTCTTCTCACACGTCAAGTAACAAGTTGAGAAAGGACACTTCAATTTTTCTGTTATGTTTCCTTGCACCTAACAGGGAAACTGCACTATATAGTGATAGTCATGGATGAGTTCCTGAGCCTGAGGATCTGTTTTTCACACATAAAAGCAAAGACCTTAAAATTCACCTGAAAGTAAAACAAAATGTAATCTTTTCTAGAAGTCAAGAAGTTTTTTGAGGCAGAGATACAGAAATAAATTAAAATTGTGTTTGTTAAAAGTCCTAGTTAACACTGATTTGGTAGCGAACTTTGGAAAAACTGAGCATTCAGCCTTCAGATGTGGTCTGCATTGACATTCCATATTAACATTTTCATAGAAGGATCTAGGAAACTCCGAGGCCAGGACTAGCAATATTTTTGGGAAATGACATTTCACACTAACACGCAACGTACACAGGTTTCCCAGTTTGCTATTGGAAAAGTGAACCATCATAATTATTCCATCTCTTAACTTTTGGGGAAATTCACTGGTCCTTCTCTTCCTTTCCCCTTCAAACATTTAGAGAATATTCATGTGCCAGGTACTGCAATGGGCACAGAACATACAGAGATGAAACAACATTGATTAAATCAGAATCTCTGGGGAATGGAGTAAATGCTTTCTGTATTATTCCAGCATGATCCAGGGTTAAGAATTGCTTGGACTCAGCACAGGAATGGGTAGAGGAGGGAAGAACATGAATGATGTCTCTCTCTGAAGTGGGAAAGAACTCAGGTCTCCTAAGAGAGGCAGGGACAGTCAGTGGAGCGGAGTGAATGAGTTGAGAGGGAACAACTCAGTAGAGAGCTTTGGAGAAAGCTAAAGTTCAGGTCATGCAGGACCTTATGGGTTGAGCAACAATTGTTTTTTCTCCATCTTCAGAGCAAAGAGAACTCAGTAAAAGATTGGAAGTGGCAGATATGGCTGGGCAGACATATGGTAGGTATACCTCCTACCTTGGAGTTGTGTTCACATTGTTGCTCTGAGGATTTTCTGGGGACTGAACTCTGGTTGCTCACAGTGGTAACCTACTCATTAACACACCCTCTTTATGGCCCTCTTCCTTTCTGTTTTTCCTCCCTTCTCATTTCTTCACTGTGCTAGCCCAGTGGGAAGATGATGGTGGCACCGGGCAGTAGAGGTGAAGATGCAGGAGTGGAGAGGCTCCTGGAGTTCATAGGAGACAGCCTCCAAGGTCTTGTTGATGGATTGGATTTGGGGATACAGGGAAGAAAAGTGGGTGTCAAGCGTAACTCTTAAGTTTCTGGTGGGATGGATGATAGTGTGATTAATATTCCAAACGTAGGGAGGCAAGAAGCCAAGCGTGGACAGGAATGTACAAGACATCTTTACAAAGCTGAGTGTGCTTCTGGATTTCGGACAGACGTTGGGATCATGTAACTTGTTTTCATAGGTTTCAATGATTGTGAGAGAGTTAGAAATTCAGCCACGAACTTTTCTCCCTAAGGCTCAAACATACTGTTGGGTTTCTTTTTGTTTTACTTGGGTAGTGCGGGTTCTGTGTTGGATTTTAGTGAAACGAAGTCACTTGTTTTAGGATAAGCTTAGAAATAAAAATTTGGTGGCACCAAAAAAGGGGAGAAAATGCATTTGGATACAGTAGTGTACCCTGAATCACAGTTTCAATGTCTGCAGTTACCTGAGGTCAACTATAGTCCAAAAATCTTAAGCGGAAAATTCCAGAAATAAACAATCATGAGTTTTAAATTGTACAACATCCTGAGTAGTGTGATGAAATCTCAAGACATCCTGCTCCATCCTGCCTGGGACTGGGATGTGAGTCTTCCCTTTGTCCAGTGCATTCATGCTGTAGATGCTCTCGGCCCATCAGTCACTTAGTAGTTGGCTCGGTTATCACGTCAACTGTGGCACTATTGCAGTGCTTGTGGCCACCCACAAGTCACCCTTATTTTACTTCATAATGGCCCCAAAGTGCAAGAGCAATGCTGGCTATTTGTTCTTTTTTTTATTAGTTATTGCTGTTAATCTCTTACTGTGCCCAATGATAAATTAAACTTTATCATAGGTATGTACATATAGGAAAAAATATAGTATATGTAGGGTTCAATACTATCCTCAGTTTCAGGCATCTACTGGGGGTCTTGGAATGTATCCCTCTTGGATAAGAGATAACTACTGTACTTTCAGTAATAATTTACGATGGAATATTCTTAAACAAAATCTTGTGTAACATTATGACCCACTGTTAGAGTCTATCTCAATTTCTGTTCCACTGCATTTCTTCTGGAAGCAGCATGGGCTCCCCTGTCCCCCAAAAGAGTTTTTAAAATAAATTGGAAGGTTTACAAGGAAGAACAGCAAAAGTAATTAGGAGCTGAAATAATTGATTTGTGAGCCAAGATTAGAAAAGCTAAATCCATTTTGTTTGGCTAACTGACAAATAAAAATGGAAAGAAGTCAATCAGGAATAAAAGCAAAGGAAATAACTAGGCTTCATGTAGCTATTTGAGAGAAATTCGGCCCCAGCCATCCTTTCCGATTCAATACAGCTTCTCCAAACTCATTCCCAGTCTCGGGTTGAGAAGACGGAGATAAAAATGGGGATAAGAAACAGAACAAGAAGAAGCAAAAGATAAGTGGCTGTTCCTCTCCTCTCTCTTTCCTGCTGCTAGTTAATTAGGAAGGTGGAGCATTTGTGATCAACCCTCATTTAAGAGCTTTCAAATTGTAGCCCCAAGAATTTTCATTTGCTTTAGTTTTAGAAGAGTGGCCCTTTGACTATCATGTCTTCAATCTGGTAAGAAGATCATCAACAGCTCTGTCTATTTAATTTATACACCATATATGGTCGTGTGTCACTTAATAGCAGGAATACATTCTGAGAAATGTGTCAGTAGGCAAATGTGTCGTTGTGAGACCATCATAGAGTGTACTTACACAAACCTAGATGGTAGAGCCTACTACACACCTAGGCTATATGCTATGACCTCTGGCTTATAGGCTACAAACCTGTTCAGTAGTTAGTCTACTGAATACCATAGGCAATCACAATAATAAATGTGTATTTAAACATTGCTAAACATAAAAAAGGTACAGTAGAAATATGGTACTGTGATCTTATGAGGCCACTGTCATATTTGTGGTCCTGTCATTGATCAAAACACCATTATGGTACATGACTGTACATATATATGCCTTGTGTCATATATTTATATGTAAGATATTTGTTTTTCATATAAAAATTAAGATTTTAATAGAAAGTTTAGAAAATATTGAAAATAAATTTTAAGTAGGGGAAAATTTAAATGGCCTGGAATTATACCACCCAGAACCAGCCACTGTAAACGTTTTGTCTTGGCTCAGTGTGGTTTTGTGTTCGTGCTGAGTATTGGTATGTTCCGAAGCATGTTATTGTGGCTCGTGTTGTCATGTCTGGCTTCTGTCTCCCTGACCATTCCAGCCAATCTCGGGACCCCTATGGCATCCTCTACTAATGGCATCCTCTACTAGGTCACTCCTACATTTTCTCCTTGTCTTGTATGCTCTTTGGAAACAGGTCTGTATGTCTTCCTGTCTGCAAATGCCACCAGGTGGACACGTCCCCAGGCACCTCACTCTCAGGATGTTCCCCACTTCATTCACATCCCTCCTAAGTGCAGATCATGCTCCTCCTCTGTCCACTTGCCTGCCATCTTCTCACTCATCCTAGTCAAATCGCCTCACCTGACTCCCTTCACAACTAAAAACAGTCATTGCCCTGTCTTTCTCCTCTGGGACCACCACTTTATATGGTCCCCAGTCACCTTAATTCTGCCCTTTAACACTTTCTGCTGAGCTGCTACCTCTTCCCCCCAGATCTTCTTCCTCAGAGCTCCTCCTCATACAGTTCACGTTTCCTGGAGGCTCAGGCTCTAGGGCCTGATGACTCAGGTTCCAACCCTGCCATTGTTCCTTGCTAGCTATGAGACTTTGGCCAGGTTATTGATGGTTCTGTATTCAGTTTATTTTTTCTTTATTTTACTTTAAGTTCTGGGATACATGTGTATAATGTGCAGGTTTGTTACATAAGTATACATGTGCCATGGTGGTCTGCTGCACCCATCAACCCATCATCTAGGTTTTCTGTATTCAGTTTTCACCACTCTAAAATGGAGTTAACCATAGTACCTACTGTAGAGCTCTTGAGATGGTTAAAATATGCAAAACATCGGAATGGTTCCTAGAGCATCATGGTGCACAAAAACAGCATCACAGCACTTGCTGTGAGTCAGATATTATTACACTTAATTGGAAACTTCCACGTGTATGTCCTAATCCTGATTGAAATCCAAGCCATCTCTGATCTCTGAGTTGATATTTCTCTCCTCTGAATTTCCATTCATCTTTTCTCTGTACCCCTTCTAGAGAGCTTAGCGAATTTTACTTCCCTTTAGCAATTTGTATACTACTGTTTATTATAAAAGTAGACTTGCTACCTATTATTACAATATTTCTGCTTCTCCTATAAACACCCAGAGGGCAGAATCATTGCCTAATTATTTGTGTAATCTACCACTTCCTTCGCTACATATAATGGCTTGGATGTGTAGACCTTTTCTGGTTTTATGGAGATAGAATCCACCTACAATACAATTCGGCCATTTAAAGCATATAGGACAAAAGCATATGGCTTTTAGTGTATTCACAGAGTTGTGCAAGCATCACCACAATCAATTGTAGAATACCTTTTGGTTTGTTTGTTTGTTTTGAGATGGAGTTTTGCTCTTGTCACCCAGGCTGGAGTGCAGTGGCACTTTCTCGGCTCACTGCAACCTCTGCCTCCCGGGTTCAAGCAATTTTCCTGCCTCAGCCTCCCTAGTAGCTGGGATTATAGGCACCCACCACCATGCCCAGCTAATTTTTGTATTTTTTAGTAGAGATGGGGTTTCACCATGTTGGCCAGGCTTGTCTCGAACTCCTGACCTCAGGTGATCCACCTGCCTCAGCCTCCCAAAGTGCTGGGATTACAGGCATGAGCCACCATGCCCAGCCAGAACACTTTTGATACTCCCAAAAGAAACACCATACCCTTTAGCTATCACCTTGGACTCTCCTCATTCCACCCAGACCCAGACAACCACTGTTCCACTTGCTCTATGGATTTGCCTCTTCTGGACATTTCATATAAATAGAATCACACAATATATAATCTTTGTGACTGGCTTCTTTCACTTAGCATCGTATTTTCAAACTTCACCCATGTCATAGTGTATGTCAGCACTTCATTTCCTTTTACGGTAAAATACTATCCCATTGTATGAATATATTAGATTTTATTTATCCATTCATGAGTCGATGGATATTGTATTGTTTTGCTTGTATAATTTCTACTTTTTGGCTATCATGGATCATGCTGCTGTGAATATTTGTGTGCAAGTTTTTACGAGAACATGTTTTCATTTCTCTTGGCTATAGGCCTAGGAGTGGAATTGCTTGGTCCTGTGGTAACTCTATCTTTAACTGTGAGAGGAGCTCCAAACTGTTTTCCAAAGTGGCTGTACCATTTTACATTCCCACCAGCTGTGTATCTAGTTTCTCCACATCTTGTGTATGGTAGATTTTAATAGGGAAAGAATAGAAAGAATAGTTCTTTAAGCTTGATTTTCTAGTTCAGTAGATGCTAAAAGAGGACTTTCTTCTAATGCTTTAATTAACAGCAGATTCTATTAGAAAAATGTCCTTCATCCTCAAGGGATGTCTTGTCATACTGGGAAGACACTTTAAGAAGGAAGAAGGTAAGAAGATTAATCTGTATTCAAATAAAAATACAAAGCCCGAGGATTCTTTTTTTCCTAGTATTTTCATTACATCAATAGGGTTTTCTTAAGAAATGCAAATATGTATTATTTTGCCACAGATAAGGCAGTGTTATTTAAAGGTGGAGACAATGTACCGGATCCTGTACGAAAAGTGAAATTTTTGAGAGCAAAAAGAATTGGAGTGGGGTCAAGTAAGTTAAGGAAAAATAAAAGTCTATTGAAGTAAGCAAGAAAAGTGGGGGTAGAATAGAGTTGGCATATCAGGTAGGACATGGGGGCATCCGGCATATCTGGAGGCCGCTGGGGGAGGGTGGCGGGGGCCAGAAAGAGAGGCAGAGGCACTGCCCCTTCCTGTGTTGTAACATGACCACATTTCTGGTGATGAGATAACACGATATAGGGAAGATGGAAAAATTCCTAATCCTGAAATAGTAGTGCTCAACTCATAAAGCACTTACCATGAGTCAAACTCTGTACTAAGCACTTTATTTTTATTTATTTGTTTATTTTTGAGACAGGGTCTCTCTCTGCTGCCCAGGCTTGCATGCAGTGGTGCAATCACAGCTCACTGCGTCCTCGAACTCCCCGGCTCAAGGGATCCTTTCATCTCAGTCTACCAAGTAGCTAGGACTGCAGGCATGTGTCACTATGCCTGGCTAATTTTTCATTTTTGTAGAGACAGGGTTTTCACCGTGTTGCCCAGGCTAGTCTTGAACTCCTGGGCTCAAGCTCTCCTCCCACCTCAGCCTCCTAGAGCGCTGGGATTACAGGCATGAGCCAAGGCGCCTGGACCTAAGCATTCCATATGCATTACCTCAGTTTAATCCTCCTATCAAGCCTATGGTTTAGGTACAATTGTCCTCACTTTGCAGATGGCGAATTAAAGGCACACGGAGGTTAAGAAATTGTTCAGATGACCACAGCGAATAAGTGTTGATGCTGAGCTTTGTGCCCTGGTGCCCGTGAGCCTCCCAGGTCCATGGTCTAAGCCACTGTGCTAGCATCCCTCCTGTCTATGTTTTCTTCACCTACGGTGTCTGAATACAGCAATTAAAAACAATGAACCATCTTGTGATTTTAGTTTAATTGAAATCAATTTAAATAATTAGTCAAAGGCATGTGATTTAGTAACAGTTTTAAACTTAGCAGTGATGTAATGTAATATAGTATGCTAAGGGGTATAGTGCAAGTTGAGGCAGAATGCGGGGATTTATAGACCATGTTATGAAGATTCCAGTTTGTGCAGAGGCAGGGAGAAGCACTCAGTTTTCATCTTTGGAGTCCAGTGGTCACATTTGTGCTTTGGAAATATCTCTCTCATTGCAATGAGGGGTTTGTTTTGGAGGGAGTGGGAGATGAAGATCAATCAGGACTCTTACAATAGTCAAGGTGAGGAATGAGAAGGATCTGAACTAAGACCAGGGTGGTAGCAGTGGACAGAGGGACAGGTGCAAATCTAAGAAAGATAAAGGGGTCACCATTTGGTTTCTGGGAATGGAGGCAAAACTGGAACCATGTAAGTCTCCCAGGATTCTGAGAGGACCACAGGACAGTTAGAGATACAGTTCATCAGGATGGATTCTAATAAAATGGAATTTTATAATAATGAATATTGCTTCTCAAGAACAAAAATGTGTGCATTTTTTCCACTTTTCCATTTTGATTTTTCTTTACAATCCTCACTCTGTTTTCTTTGAGTCAAAGCCATTTTCGTCTTATCAGATATGACATTCTTTTTGCAGAAGCAATTCCAGCAGGTTTAATAGTTTAAACTTAATTTATGAAAAGTCTATTCATGCCCTTCTGGGTCATTTAAACAGGCAGCATCTTTTTGCAATTTCCTGGACCCATCGAGTTTGCCCAAGTGCTTACAAATGCACATTGTTCAAGATGATAAATGACTTAACTAGGAAATTGATAGCTAATTTGTTGAAAACCTCTTATGATTCCAGGCTGCTCTCGCAGGAGGCACCACCATGATTATTGATTTCGCCGTTCCTCAGAAAGGTGGCTCCCTCATTGAGGCCTTCGAGACTTGGCGAAGCTGGGCTGATCCCAAAGTTTGCTGTGACTACAGCCTTCACGTGGCAGTGACGTGGTGGAGTGACCAGGTAAAGCACCTGAATTTCAATGTGTTCCCATTGTCCTCTTGTCCTCACTCCGCACAAGAGCAAGAAACTGGTGACATTGATTGCTTCCTAGATAACTGGAGGACAGAATTGGCAGGAAGACTTTTCATTGCATATTCTTTTGTATCTTTTGAATTTTTAATTATGCGAAGTATTATCAATTTTAAAAACTAAATTAAAAAATCGTATAAAGACAATAGGATAAATCTTACACTCATTCAAAACAGCTTCTCTTAATATTTAATTGATGCATCATCAATGCTTTAAGTGTAATGTTTAATATACTGATTTCTGTTTTTCTTAAATTCAATATCCCCAGAATCTTTTAAACAGTATTTTCCCACAGGTTAGAACTTCAATAAAAAATGTTTAATTTCTCAAAAAAAAATCAAGGAAATTCTAAATTTAGAATTCTCTAGAACTAGAAGACTGCCTTCCCACTCATGAGCCTTCTTTAGAGAGGAAGGGACAGACCTGGACTGTTTCCAGAGTCTTCTCCTAGCGGTATCTCGACCGAATGATCTTCCTGCTCTGCTAATGTTACTACCTGGTCAAACCATTTCATAATAGAGCTTAAAGCAACCTTCCATGCCCACTACTTACCCAGGCCATGGCAGAAATAACATGATTTAGATAGAAAAGACAGTTTGAGAGATGTTAAAATATGTTGATTTCCTCCCACATAAATTTGTGTGTGAATTTTGGAAGAAATTTTTACTTGGAATTTAAATTGCAACATGTTTTTCCACATTGCACTTAATTCAGCAATCTTTTTACCAGAAAGAGTTCACCATTAGGACATAGTCTCACGTCCCCCACAAACTCGGGCTTTAGACCATAAGTTAATCAAAAACAAATATCAATCTTTAACAGGTAGTTCAGCAAACATAATAGCAAGGTTTATAGTCCACAGCTAAAGTTAGTTTTTCTTATGCCTTTTTAGTGATGCATCTGAACTCTTATGCTTTTAGGATCATTCCTCCTTTCCTTCCCTTCCCTCCTGTCCCCTCCCTTCTCTTCTTTTACCTCCCTCCCTCCCTGCCTCCCTTCCTCTCTTCCTTCTGTCTTCTTCTCTTTCCTCCCTCCCTTCCTTCCCTCTCTTCATTTTCCTATTCTCCTATTTTAAAGATGGAGCAAAGGTGATGGTGTTTGTCCTTACCAGTGCTTCTCACACTTTAGTATGCAAAGAGTCACCTGGTAAACCTTGCTAAAATGCAGATTGCAGATTCTGTTCAGGGGGGTTATTCATTTGCTAGGGCTGCTGTAACCCTAGCAAACAGAATGTACGAAAAACAGAATGGCTTAAACAACAGACATCGACGGTGTCCCACTTGTGGAGGCCAGAAGCCTGAGATTTAGGTGTCAGCAGGGTTGGTTCCTCCTGAGGGCTCTGAGGGAGAACCTGTTCCGTTCCTCTCTCCTAACTTCTGGTAGTTTGCTGACAACCTTTGGCATTCCTTGTCTTGTTGAAGCATCACCCCAGTCTCTGCCTTCATCTTCATATGATGTTCTCCCCGTGGGAGGTCTGCATCCCAGTTTCCACTTGATATAAGGGCACCAGTTACACTGGATAAAGCCCACATGCTCGTGTCCTCATCTTAGTTACATCTGCAAGGACTCTATTTCCAAACAAGGGGTTAGGACTTCAACATATGAATTTTGGGGTCACGCAAGTCAACCCATAGCAGTAGGTTAGGGGCAGATGGGACCTGAGATTCTGCCTTTCTAGCAAGCAACCAGGTGACACTGATGCTGCCGGTTCAGGTGCCACACTTTTGGAGGAGCAAGGCTGAAGCTAACATCCTTGCAAGTTGTATAATGAGACTCTTGCATGGATGTGGATGGCAGGGATGATTAATGAGGGCTCTTCTACTCAGAGAGCAAAAGATATTTCATGTAAGCAATGCAGATCATATTCCCCTTTGGAAGCCCATCATGTGAATATGCTAACAATGTTTCAAGCATTTTTTTTCTGACTATAAAACTAATGTACTCATTGTAAAAAAATTAGAAACTGTTGGGGGAAAAAATGAGGTGCACTGTCCCATGTTCTGTCCCTTGCTGTTGTCACTTAACCTAACTTGGAGCACATTCCATCGCTTGTCCACTCTCAATATTTTGGTGCTTTTTTCTATCTTAATTAAGTAGTAATTAATTTATTCAATAAATAGTTATTGAGTGGACGCTATGCACCAGGCACTGTTCCAGGACACGTCAGTGGACAAGCCTCACAAGGCCCCTTCTCTCATGGGGCTGAAATCCTAGTGGGGTAGACAGGTGATCAGCAAGTAAGGACTGCTTTGCTGGGGGATAAGCACCATCAAGAAAAGGGAGGGACATTTCCAAGGGAATAAACAGTAATAGCAATGAGTAAATTCACGTGTGATATCATTCTTAAACTTTGCTGACTCAATAGAATTACACTGCTTTATTTTGCACTTTTTAGTTAGTAGGAAGTTTATTTCTTGCATGTGTTATTAGTCATTTTATTACTCCATGAACGGTTGGCGACATTTTTCAACATGTTTTTCTTATCAAGTTGAAAGAACTTTTATTAGCTAAGAGCAATAATTCTATGCTTGTTACATTTTTCATTGTGTGTGTATGTGTGGGTGGGTGGGTGTGGGTGTGTTTTAACATATAGAAGTTCAAACAGTCTTATTTGGTCAAATCTATGAGTTTTTCCTTTCAAATTTTTGATCCTTATTGAGACTTGAATCTGACCTACAAAAGCAATTATTGAGGCCGGGGGCGGTGGCTCACGCCTGTAATTCCAGCACTTTGGGAGGCCAAGGTGGGCGGATCACTTGAGGTCAGGAATTCAAGACCAGCCTGGCCAACATAGCAAAACCCTATCCCTATTAAAAATACAAAAATTAGCTGGGCATGGTGGTGCATGCCTGTAATCTCAGCTACTCAGGAGACTGAGGCAGGAGAATCACTTGAACCTGGGAGGAGAGGTTGCAGTGAAACAGGATTATGCCACTGCACTCCAGCCTAGGCAACAGAGCAAGACTCTGTCTCAAAAACAAAAGAAAAGAAAAAAAGAAAAAAAGGAACAATTATTGAGATAGCTTTGATATTAACTTGCCCCTGACCCCTGGCACCCCTGAAGGCCTCTGAGCTTCCAACAGGTCCAGAGTCGAGTCTCCAGCTCTCACCTCCTAGGAGCTGCCAATGGGTCCCATGCCCGCCAGGGCTGGCACTACAGCTAAACCCTGAGCTTGTGCTTTCTCGGGCATGCCTGGGTCCATCTGCATCTTCTACTTCCTCCTTCTAAGAACTCCACCCATGGCTTTCAGATTTGAACCTGAATCTTTACCTCACATTAATGTTCATTCCTGCTGGATCCATGATTGCTTCTGTTGCGGCCAACATGGCTTCAAGGTCATTTTCTAGAATAATTTCCTAGAATTGGGAGATAGATGCAGAACATTTTATATCCAAGTACAGAAATAAAGTATTTTGGCAAAAGCTATTCACTTTTTCATGATTTAAAAGTATGAGAGCAGCAGTAGTTTATCAGATGAAATGGGGTATAACCTTGGAGAAAGATCAAGGCCTTGATTGCATTTTTGTGGAACTAAACTGTTGTGCTTATTTTACTTAGTTCTCTTCCAAATGCAACGTTTTAGAGAATGTTGAAATTATCATTTAAATTAGAGTAACATATTGTTGTTATGGTTGCTGCTTCCTTTTAGGTTAAAGAAGAAATGAAAATCCTTGTGCAAGATAAAGGTGTTAACTCTTTCAAGATGTTTATGGCCTATAAAGATCTGTACATGGTGAGAGACCTGGAGCTGTACGCAGCCTTCTCTCAATGCAAGGAAATTGGAGCAATTGCCCAGGTCCATGCAGAAAATGGAGACTTAATTGCAGAGGTACGCATTTGCATTCCAAAGCTTCTACAGAAATGACAGCAGCCATAACTTAAGGTGAAGATGATTGGGACTACATAGGTAAACTCACTTAATGCATTGGAAGATGAGAAATCCAGAAATGGATTTTCTGTGGCTCAGAAACGGATTTTCTGTGACTCAGAAACTCCCGACTCCATTTACTCGAGTGCCTGCTCTCAGCTTTATGCAGGTGGTATGTGCACTAGAATGAGGATTTCCCCTTGCAAACCAGCTCTTAGATCTCAAACATGTGCTGTTATGAAAACACAGATACTTTTCTTTGTGTCCTCCAGCACAGTTTTGGCTTTGTTGTTTTTCAGAAGCTCAGGCTGCTGGTTCAGAATACCAAAGCGTGGACAACATCAGTGTCATCTGATGACTTAAGCAGTGTATTAGGTAGCTGTTTAAAGCCCTGCTGTTTTCAGAAACTGGATATTAAAATGTACTCTGGAAGAATCTAGATGATATTTATTTATCATGTTAGTCCCATTGTTAATGCCTGAAGGGTACACCGTCTGCAAGATTTAAAGAGCTGTCTCTTGCCCTTTATATTAGCTGACTTTTTTTTTAAACTCCCTAGGCTCAGCTCCCATTAAAGTGAGTGAGATTGAGGCTCAGTGGCCACAAGGCAGAGAGGAATAATGAGAAGAGAGCGTGAGCTGTAAAAACAAAACAAAACAAAAAACAGACCAGGGTTTAAATTGGACTCTTCTGCTTTATAGTTTCATGACATCAGGAAGTCTTTTTACCACTCTGAGTCTGGACTTCATGCCCTTTTTGTAAGGAAGAAATAACATTTTGAAGAAGAAAGATAACAGGTCCAATACCATTTAGTGGGTTGGGTTGGGGCGCAAGTGCAGAGGATTATTCCATAAGAAAAGTAAAACTGATTACATAGTATGACAGGGAGTCACTTCAACAAGGATCCATAGTATTTTTATTTTGTTTGTCAGAATCAATATTAAATCTTAAACAATCTTTGCTTTTCAAAGATTGTGATTAGAAATAACTTCATATCTTTTTCACCTTTAATTTTTTAATTTTTTTTTATTTTTGTGGGGTACCTAGTAGATGTATATATTTATGAGGTACATGAGATATTTTGATACAAGCTTGCAATGCATAAGAATCACATCATGGAAAATTGGGGATCCATCCCCTCAAGCATTTACCCTTTGTGTTACAAACAATCCAATTATACTCTTTTAGTTATTTTAAAAGGTACAATTATTTTTTATTTTTTATTATTATTATTTTTTGAGACGGAGTCTCGCTCTGTTGCCTAGGCTGGAGTGCAGTGACGTGATCTCTGCTCACTGTCAGCTCCGCCTCCCAGGTTCACGCCATTCTCCTGCCTCATCCTCCTGAGTAGCTGGGACTACAGGTGCCCACCACCACTCCCAGCTACTTTTTTGTATTTTTAGTAGAGACGGGTTTTCACCGTGTTAGCCAAGATGGTCTCAATCTCCTGACCTTGTGATCTGCCCGCCTCCACCTCCAAAAGTGCTGGGATTACAGGTGTGAGCCATGCGCCTGGCCAAAAGGTGCAGTTATTGATTATAGTGCCCCTGTTGTGTTATCCAGTACTAGATCTTATTCATTCTTTCTAACTCTTTTTTTTAAACACACGAACCATCCCCACCTTCCCCCTCTCCCCACAGCCATCCCTCCCCACTAACCTTCCCAGCCTCTGGTAACCATACTTCTATTCTGTATCTCCATGAGTTTAATTGTTTTAATTTTTAGATCCCACAAATAAGTGAGAACATGTGATGTTTGTTTTTCTGTGTCTGGCTTATTTCACATACATAATGACCTCCAGTTCCATCCATGTTGTTGCAAATGACTGGATCTCCTTCTTTTTATGGCAGAATAGTACTCCCTTGTGTATATGTACCACATTTTCTTTATCTATTCATCTGTTGATCCCAAATCAGGTTCCAAATTCCAAATTAGGTTGCTTCCACATCTTGGCTGTAGTGAACAGTGCAGCAACAAACATGGCAACGCAGGTATATCTCTTCGATATACTGATCTCCTTTCTTTTGCATGTATGTCCAGCAGTGGGATTGCTGGATCATATGGTAGGCTCTATTTTTAGTTTTTTGAAGAACTTCCAAACTATTCTCCATAGCAGTTGTACTAATTTACATTCCCACCAGCAGTATACATAGGTTTCCTTTTCTCCAGTCCTTACCAGCACTTGTTATTGCTTGTCTTTTTAATATAAGCCATTTTAACTGGGGTGAGATGATATTTCATTGTAGTTTTGATTTGCATTTCTCTGATGATCAGTGATGTTGAGCACCTTTTCTATGCCTGTTTGCCGTTTGTATGTCTTCTTTGGAGAAATCTCTATTCAAATCTTTTGCCCATTTTAAAATCAGATTATTAATTTTTTTTCCTGTAGAGTTGTTTTAGTTTTGTATATATTCTGGTTATTAATCCCTTGTCAGATGGGTAGTTTGCAAATATTTTTTCCCATTTCATGGGTTGTTTCTTCACTTTGTTGATTGTTTCCTCTGCTATGCGGAAGCTTTTTAGCTTGATGTGATCCCATTTGTCCATTTTTGCTTTGGTTGCCTGTGCTTGCTTTTTCCCCTTTTCAATAAAAAAAAAGTGATGGTAAAATATGCATATGGAAAATTAACTTATATGATTAGAATATCAAATTTATTTTTACCAAATATACATGTTGTATATATACACCCACACAAACATGTTCACGCACACACACACACATGCACACACACACGTGCACACACACCCCTATACCTAACAGATCAAAAGCCTGGCATTTCATTTAATTTATGATAAAATAATGATATCTGTCATTAGTAAACCTTCCTTGCACATATGCACATTCCTGCTATCTTTTTAGGGAGCAAAGAAGATGTTGGCTCTGGGAATAACAGGCCCTGAGGGTCACGAGTTGTGCCGCCCAGAGGCAGTGGAGGCAGAGGCCACGCTGAGAGCCATCACCATAGCCAGCGCTGTGAACTGTCCTCTCTACATTGTGCATGTGATGAGCAAGTCTGCAGCTAAGGTGATAGCAGATGCAAGGAGAGACGGTAATTCCTGAATGTAACCTCACTTAGAACTCAGCGTTAGCTGAAGAGGAAAGTCCATGTCTGTGGCCTCTGCTTCAGTTTAGGAGAAAGTGCATGTGGATTTCCACAACTTTTCTTCCTCCCTTTTTATTAGCCTCCTGGTTTCGTTTATCCTTATGTGTGTCTGTTTTCCCCCACTTTTGTTCATCTTCATCCTTGCGTCTCTACATTCAGATTTCATTTGTTATTTCTTCTCCATCCTTAGGACCCCAGGACATTTCCTTTAGCCACATGCCCCCACACTCAATGCCACTAGCAGCCACTTTTAAATATGATAGTTAAATGCAAAGCTCTCAGGTTTTTGTTTGTTTTTGTGATGGCGTCTCACTTTGTCGCTCAGGCTGGAGTTCAGTGGCATGATCTTGGCTCACTGCAACCTCCGCCTTCTGGGTTCAAGCGATTCTCCTGCCTGAGCCTCCTGAGTAGCTAGAATTACAGGTGAGCACCACCACACCCAGCTAAATTTTATATTTTTAGTACAGGCAGGGTTTCACCATGTTGGCCAGGCTAGTCTCAAACTCCTGACCTCTAATCATCTGCCTGCCTTGGCCTCCCGAAGTGCTGGGATTACAGGTGTGAGCCGCCATGCCCAGCCCTCTTTCATTAATTTTGAAGAAGCTTCCCTATCTCTTAGGCAGCTCCACTACCCCTCCCTCTACCTAAATCAGGGCAGTGCAAGGCACCTAGTACATGCTCAATAAATTTCTTTTGAATTGAATTGATTCATCTGACAGCCACTTGGGTGTTGGAGCAATTGAAGCAATTATCTAAATGGTATTTTTATGATGGTTATTTTAAGATTTTAAAACCTAAGTTATGTTTACCCCAGATTGCCTAATTGCCTCAGTTCTCTGGTTCAGTCTAGCATGTAAATATTAATCTTAAAGGAAAGAGAAAATCTCCTATTTTTGATAAGCATTGGGCAAATAAATGATTTCATTCTTTTGCCAATACTGGTAGAGAAAGGATGAAAAACAAATAAGGTGCATTTTACTCAATGACTTTAGGCCCATGGTGGCTTCTGTCCTCTCAATTTTAGGAATACAGATAATCAGAGACAGTCTTATAATTCAACCTTGCTGTTTTTTTCTTTTTTTTTTTAAATTAAAACAGGCTGTATTTTTATAAGATTCATTATAAAAATAATGGGTCTCACTCTGTTGCCCAGGCTGGAGTGCAGTGGTACAATCACGGCTCACTGCAGTCTCTAACTTCCAAGTGATCCTCCCATCTCAGTCTCCCAAGTAGCTGGGACCACAGGCCCAGCTAATTTTTAAATTGTTTGTAGAGACAGGGTTTGGCCATGTTGCCCAGGTTAGTCTCGAACTCCTGGGCTCAAGCAATCCTCTCACCTTGGCCTCCCAAAATGTTGGGATTACAAGCATGACCTATCGCATGGTTTTGGCATGTATGTAATTGATACCAAAATAAATTTTGTCAAAATTTCTTCTTGTTGCATTAAGATTCAGTAATTTGTGCAAGCTGTGTGCACTTTTAAAATATAATCCATCAATATTTTGTGTTAAGAGTAGGCTTATTTCACATAGGAGTTAATAATGTCTTATTAACCAACTGTTTCTGATTGCTACTCTCGCATGTCAAAGAATTTCACCCCTTAAAAAAGAAAATATAAGTACTGCAATTTTAAAGTTATAGGTTTTTCCCACCAGATGGTGCTGTTGCCAACTCTATGAGATGAGTTGGTCTGTAATTATTTGTTTTGTTAAGTCGTTTACCGGGTCTGTAATGTCAGAATATTATTTAAGGAACAGTGAAATCAGCAGAAATTTTCACTTCTAACCCATCTTCAAGCTCCAATTTTGACAGTTCTGTCAGGAAGCAGTTTCTTGATCTTGGGTATTTGTTTTTCATTGAGATAGAATTCCATTAGGAGCAAAGTAAGAGTCTAGAGAGGGTTTTAGAATACAGATCATAGGCAGAAAACTAGTAAATACAGATATTTTAATTTTATTGTAAATTATTTTAAAATTAAATATTATTTCTTGAATCTGTAAAACATTTGCATGGTCCAAGCATCAAAATTATATCTAAAAATGTTCAATGAAGTTTTACTTGCCTTCTCTAGCTCCTTCTTCCCGTACAGTATAAGTAACGATTTTTATTAATTTATTTCTGGCCTATCTTTACCATGTTTCTCTTTACCAAATAAGAATATAGTTCTTTTTTCCTACATAAAAGGTAGCATACTGTACACCTTGTCTACACATTGCTTTGTTTTCCACTTGAAAATATGTTCTGAAGGTCAGCCCACATTAGACACAGAAATTTTCCTCATTCTTTTTTGTAAGTACAGAGTATGCTACTGTATTTATTCAATGAGTCCCCTACTGATGGACATCTGGGTTGTTTCTGATCTTTAGCCGTTTCAAGAGAAACCACAGTGATGGCCTTTTGCATATGCTATTTCAATTTGTGAAAGACACATTCGTTCTGGAGGTCAGAAGCCTGAAATGGGTCTCACCAGGCTACAGTCAAGGTGTCTGCAGGGCTGCATCCCTTTCTAAGGTCCTAGGAAGGAAGCCCTTGCTTTGCGAGCCCTTGTGAGGCCTGTCGCATTACTTGGCTTGTGGCCCCTTCCTCCATCTTCAGCACCAGCCACAATGGTTGAGACCTTCCCATATCACGTTATTTTGACCTTTTTGCCTCTCTCTTTCACTTTAAGGGAGCCTTATATTAAGCCAACATGATTAATTCAGGATAATTTCCCCCATTTCAAGGGCCTTAATTTAATCATATCTATTAATCCCTTTGCCATGTAAAGTAACATATTCACAGGATATGGGGATTAAGATGTGGACATCTGTTGGGCTCCATCTTTCTGCCCACCACAAAATGGGTATCTTGAGGGTAGATTCCTAGAAGTGGGATTGCTGGTTCACATTGCATATGTAATTTTTGGGACATTGCTCATATTTTTCCCAAGGAATTATAGACACGAAATATTTAAAATACCACCCTAAACATTGTAGTTGAGTCAGACTTACTGTGACAGTGTAATACTTGTGAAAATACCCTCATGCGCAATTGTCAAAGAGGCGACATTGCTTCAGAATAAAATAGTTTGAAAGATTCCCTACCCCATGCATGTGACCAAGGCATGGGATCAAGCAGGGGCCCAAAGAGGAAGGGGTGGACATAAACTGTGCCCAGCTGTTCACATGGTGACTGCATCAGCAAACCAAAGGACAGATCCCTGCGGGTACAGTGGGACAAGAGCTGTTGGACCACACTGACCTCTTACAGAAGATGCATCTACTCTATCTGCACTCATTTATTATCTCACATCATTTCTAAATGTAAAAGAGCAAGATAGATGTAAATAAGAAATCGTTTGGGTTTACACATTTTTACTACGAACATCTCCCATCTGTAAATACCATTGCCAGCCCATTCTTTTTTATTTTTTATTTATTTTTATTAATTTTTTTTGAGACGGAGTCTCACTTTGTCATCCAGGCTGGAGTGCAGAGGCATGATCTTGGCTCACTGCAACCTCCACCTCCCGGGTTCAAGCGTTTCTCCTGCCTCAGCCTCTCGAGTAGATGGGATTACAGGCTCCCACTACTATGCCCAGCTAATGTTTTTGTATTTTTAGTAGAGACAGGGTTTCACCATGTTGGCCAGACTGGTCGAGGTGGCTCATGCCTGTAACTTCAGCACTTTGGGAGGCCGAGGCGGGTGGATCACCTGATGTCAAGAGCCCATTCTATCTTCAAGGGCCTTGACTGTCACAGTGTGGTCCCTAGAATGCAGCCTCCACATTGCCTGGGAGCTCCTTGGACATGCAGAGCCTTGGGGCCCATCCAGATTCCCTGAATCAGAATGTGCACTTATAACTAGAACCCCAGGTGATTCACATGGATATGAAAGCCTGAGAATCACGGCTCCAGGAGGCACAAAGGAGATCCAATTATTGATTGCTTCATTGTGGTAGCCTAGAAACATAATGCTATTAAATTTGATTTTATTGTTCAGTAGCCAGCTCTATACCCAGAAGAGCGGGATAGTAATGATAACAACTAACAGCTTGCTGAATGCTTAATATGTGCCTGGCACATAGCAGTATTTTAATCTCTTTTATCTCATTTCAGGTTTTACTATATTCTTATCTTATCAATGTGTTTTAATACACATTGTCTATTAAAAAATTGTCATAATAATGCCTCACGCTCAATTTTACCACTCTTTTGTGATTGATGAAATTGAGGCTTGGGAGAGATTGGTGAATTGAGCCAAAGATCACTTTATTAGTAAGTGCTAAACTTGGAATTCAAGTCCAAGTCTATGTGTCCCCAAAGAACAAAATTTTCCGTCACTCTCCACTCTGTTAAAGGAGAAATTGATCTGAAGTTGGGAAGACCTGGATATCAAGTTTGTATTTAATGGGTTTGGGGTTTCTTTATTTATTTTTAGAGACAGGGTCTCTCTGTCACCCAGGCTGGAGTGCAGTAGCACAATGTTAGCTAACTGCCGCCTCAAGTTCCTGTGCTCAGATGATCCTCCCAACTTCAACATCCCAAGTAGCTGCAACTACTCATGTATGCCACCACACCCAGCCAATTTTTAAAATTTTTTGTAGAAGTGAGGTCTCCCTCTGTTGTTTAAGTTGGTCTTGAACTCCTGGCCTCAGGCAATCTTCCTGCCTCAGCTTCCCACAGCACTGGGATTACAGGAGTGAGCCACCACGCCTCGCTGGTTTTGGTGTTTTAAAATTTGTAATTGTAATTGATTTTTGGTTTTTGGCATTACATTTAAATTTCTCATTTAAGACATTACCATCATTTTGCTATTTTTATCATTAAAAGATTAATTTTGGGGGCGGAAATGATGAAGTATTAAATGGAAAGTAAATATCTTCTATCTCTCCCAGCTCATTCTTTAGAGCCAGTGATTTTAAACTTATCTATCTTTAGTTTTTGGTGGTTACCTCTAAAATCCTAAACTATAAGTTTGTAGTGATTTGTAATTTTTGACAGTATCACTTGACTCTCAACTATATAAGAAATGAATAATTTAGTTCCTGTAAACTTCTCACCTCCTGAGTTTTGTCAGTAATAAATGTCAATTCAAATAATATATTTAATTTTACATGTTTTATTTTACGTGTTTTAGCTATTCCTTTTTTTTTTTTTTTAGAGGCAGGATCTCACAGGAGCTGGAGTGCAGTGGCAAGAACACAGGTCACTGTAGCCTCGATTTCCTGGGCTCAGGCAATCTTCCTGCCTCAGCCTTCAGGGTGACTGGGACTATAGGCATGCACCACTGTCCATGGCTAATTTTTAAATTTCTTGTAGAGTCGGTGTTTTACCATGTTGCCCAGGCTGGTCTGAGGCTAACCTCCCACCATGGCCTCCCACAGAGCTGGGATTACAGGTGTGAGCCACCGCACCCAGCCTGACATCTCTTCTCTACAGGCTGAAGAAGAAACTTAGAGGCCCTAAGTGCTCTCTCTCTGCCTCCTCCAGATGTCTACCAGCTGTATTATTATCTTTACACAGACTCTGTAACTCTGATTAGGTCTTCCATGCTTTCTCTATAGGTTAAGTCTAAAATGTAGAACCGTCGCAGGGTAAAATTATGGAAATATTCTTCTCTGTAGAAACTATTAGCGAGAAGAGAACTTCAGAGAAATTTATAGCACTAACTTGGAGTGCAAGTTAGTGTTATTCAAATTAATTCTCAGAGAAGCAATTTCCAAGTGTCAAGGTCAAGTGAGTTTTCTTCATTCCAATAGGACTCAAAAGCATGCCTTATTTTAGTTTGCCACATATTTAGACCATTATTGTCTTGTAAAATTTCTCGTTTCTCCTGACATTTTTCCAATTAGCTCTTTTTAAAATAGGTTGAGAAAAGAAATATGTGCCTTCTTTACCATATCATGAAGAGTTCTAGCTTCTTCATCACACTTTCTATTGAATAGAATCAGCTCTACTTGCGGAGATTCTTTGTGGGAGGAGAATCTGCTGACTTTCGCTTTCATTTTTCATAGCTGCTTGCTAAGCCTGCAGTAGAGATGTCATTCTGGGATAATGAGGTTGGATATACTGATTCCTGGTTTCCATATCTCCCCTTTTCTTGAATTACTTTGAAGATTTTCAGGTAATTTTTAAGGAAAAGTGTGTAAAAGGTGAATTTTCTGATTCCTTGTCTTCAGGCTTGTTGGGTGATTCGAATGGGTGTGGAATTCTTGGTTCCGAAATATTTCCTTCTGAATTACAAAGGCACAGTTTCCTTCTCTACTGGCATCCAGTGTTATTGAGGAACAGGCAAATCCCTATACAATTTCTTATCTTCTTATCACAAACTTTTCATTATTTGTAAGATTTTTATACTTTCTCTTCATTTTAGATGTCCAGAAATTTCATTAAGACTATTACTGGAAAGGGGTTCCAATCCAGACCCCTAGAGAGGGTTCTTGGATCTTGCTCAAGAAATAATTTAGTGTGAGTCCATAAAGTACAGTGAAAGCAAGTTTATTACAGAAATAAAGAAACAAAAGCATGGCTACTCCATAGACAGAGCAGCCCCAGGGGCTGCTGATTGGGTATTTTTAATGTTAATTCTTGAATATCTGCTAAATAGGGGGTGGATTATTCATGAGTTTTTCAGGAAAGGGGCAGGCAATTCCTGCAGCTGAGAGTTCCTCCTTTTTTAGACCATATTGTGTAACTTCCAGATGTTGGCATGGCACTTGTAAACTGTCATGGCATTGGTGGGAGTGTCTTTTAGCTAATACATTATAGCTAATACATTATAATTAGTGTATAATGAGCAGCGAGGATGACCAGAGGTCACTCTCATTGTCACTTTGGTTTTGGTGGGTTTTGGCCAGCTTCTTTACCGCATCCTGTTCTGCAGCCCAGGAGGTTTCAGCCTCATTTTACTCAGCACCTCTTCAAGATGGAGTTGCTCTGGTTGGAACACCTCTGACAAGGCTATATTTAGTAGTAGGCCTTTAAAAAATTTACCTTCATGTTCAGAGGCCTTTATCAATCTGACAACTGAGCTTTGATTCTGAAAATTTCTTCTGTATTTTCCTCCATATTCATTTCCTCTGTTTTCTTTACCTGGGATTCCATCATAATCCTCTATGTCCTTTAACTAGTTTCACCTTTTAAAAAAATATTTGAATTTTTGCTCTACAATTTAGGAAATACTTTTGTTTTCCTGCCCTTCTAATAAACTTGTGTCTTGGTAATCACACCTTTATTTCCAAGAAAATGTTCTTGTTTTTTAAGTGCTCTTTTTTCCCATGGTTGCTTATTCTTTTTAATGTTTTTCCTTCAATAGATGCATATCTTCCTTTTTGAAAAAAATTTTGTACTTTATTTGTTTATTTATTTATTTTTATATAAAGACATAATCTTACTATGTTACCCAGGCTGGTCTTGAACTCGTGGGCTCAAGTGATCCTTCCGCCTCGGCTTCCCAAAGTGTTGGGATTACAGGCATGAACCATTGGGCCCAGGCTATCTTCTTAATCTAAGAATACTAATGAAGATTTTTTTTTATTCTCTTCTGTTTCCTGGGTTACTCTGTTTCTTTCTAGTTCAGTTTTTCAGGGTTTTTTTGTTGTTTTTGTTGTTTGTTTTTAGATGGAGTCTCGCTCTGTTGCCCAGGCTGGCACGATCTCGGCTCACTGCAACCTCCTCCTCCCAGGTTCAAGTGAGTCTCCTGCCTCAGCCTCCCGAGTAGCTAGGATTACAGGTGCCCACTACCATGCCCAGCTAATTTTTGTATTTTTAGTAGAGACAGGGTTTCGCCATGTTGGCCAGGCTGGTCTTTAACTCCTGACCTCAGGTGATCCGCCCACCTCTGCCTCCCGAAGTGCTGGAATTACAGGCATGAGCCACTGTGCCTGGTCAATTTTTCAGTTTTTAAAACTCCTGGTCTTCCTTTTTGTGTGTGCGTGTGCTGTTTGTGTTTTCTTCAAAAGTCTGGTCATCCTTGGCTATCCATATGTCGACAGGACAGTTCAGTTGGTCAGTGTGGGAACGGGCATGGAATTCCTCTTCCACCAAGCATGTCTGTTTCCTGAACTTGCTGTGTGAATGCAAATGGGACGTAGTCACTGGACAGCTTCAGTTTAAGGTGTGGGGACCTCAATCTAGCATCAACACCACCTAAGAAGCTTCATTTCCCAGCAGAGGTGAGGGTGAGTGTTGAGAGACCCAGACCTCCTCCTCCCCTCCCCTTCACTGCCCCTTCTGCTTCAGAAGGAAAGCTCTTCTTGACTCCTTCTACTCCTTCAGGTCAAGCTGTCACTCCCCCTAACTTTTCTTTATGAATTATTGCTATCCCATCTGCTTCCCACATTCCTAAAATCTACCAAAACCCTGGTCAACCATGATTCTTCTTTCAACCCCAGTGCAGCTCGGGATTCTTTCCCTTTTGTCTGTCTTCACCAGGATTTTTATGTGAACTGGGAAAGAAGAGGTGGGGAATGTTCAGTGCATCCAAAGCCTGAGGTTTCTTTTTGCTCATGCGTTGATATTTTCTGTTAGCATTCTGCAATAAAAAGTGAAAAGCAAGTTACAGAAAGAAGAAAACTTTCAAGTCCAAGCCGTCGAAAGTGGTGTCACCTTTAACAGTTTGCAAAGAATGCCCATTTCATGGTTAAGTCTTTTTTGGTCCAACTTGAGTAACTATTAGGCTGGTGCAAAAGTAATTGCAGTTTTTGCCATTACTTTCAATGGGAAAAACCACAGTTACTTTTGCACCAGCCTAATAGAACTAGGTTAGTTCTCATCCACCCTTCTTGTGAGAAGAAGCTTTTGCAAAGTTGAGGCAAGGGAATCAGGTGTTCCTCCCTAAAGCATTATCCTTTTCTTCCAGAAGCAGAGTTTGTCTCCCTTGCTCCATAGCCCAAGTGTGAAGTTGGACAAACAAGGTGTCATTGTGTTTCATGTGGACAGTCCAGTCTGCCAGCCTCTGACTTCTATCACCCACTACAGTGTAGTTTTTGTCCGAAGAATGTGTGTGTCAATGTGTGGCACTGGCTTCAGAGACCCTTTTTAAATTTTGGTCTGAGTAGCTATACATGTTATTTTTCTGTCACAGTGTTGGCATATGGGATCATTAATGGCTTTTTAGGAAATACTTTGTTCACTTCACCTTCGTACTTCCCAGTAGAACCTGTAGGCTCATGAATTCACTACCTTTCTGTGATTTGTTTAGAATGGTGGCAATTTCTCACAGCAATTTAACTTGATGCCCCGCTTGCTATGTATCTGGCATTATTTGTTTCCCATTTGTGACTGAAATTGTCAATGCACTGATTTGCTGTTGTTTTGGTTTACAGTTAAACTTGTTTTAGCTTGTCTTAATAAAGTTTACCTCTATTTTATATCCATGTTCCTGTCTTTAGGGTAAAAATATGATGCTAATTTGAACTGAACAAATATTTTCTTTATGTTTTTCATAAACAACAAAGTTCTTGGATGCCAAGCGCATGCTAGGTACTGTGCTCTAGGCAGTAGCTTTGCTAAGATGATTAAGACAATTTCAGATCTCAAGCAGCTCACAGTAAACTGGGCTAGATTATGGTTGTTTAATGTGTTTGTATATTTGATTGTTGTTTATTTGATTTGATCTCGTTTGGTTTTAGTTTTGCTTATAATAGAAAATTTTACTTAATAGGTGTATCTTTGTAAAATAAAAAGTTCTCTTGCAGAGAGGTGTAAACCAAAAATATAATTCTAAGACCCCTTAACCATCTGAATGGACCTCTCCTCTCAGTCAGGGTGTTCCAAAGTTAACCTGAAAAACTGGTTCAGGCCATGCCGGGAAGGGAGGGTTGGACATGCCTCATTATGTCCTCCTCCCTTTTTGAATTCAGGAAAAGCTGACCAGCATTTAACATCAACACAGACCTTAAGTCTAATAAAAACCATTTACAATCTGTTCTCTCTGAAGCCTGCTACCTGGAGGCTTCATCTGTATGATAAAACTTTGGTCTCCACAGCCCCTTATCATAGTCCAAACATTTCTTTCTATTGATAATAACTTTTTCAACCAATTGACAATCAGAAAATTTTTACACCTACCTATAACCAGGAAGCCCCCACTTTGAGCTATCCTGCCTTTCTGAACCAGAACAATGTATGCTTACATGTATTTGATTGATATCTCATGTCTCCTTAAAATGTATAAAACTAGACTGTGTCCCAGCCACCTTGGGCACATGTTCTCAGGATCTCCTGAGGGCTGTGTCATAGGCCATTGGTTACTCATATTTGCCTTAGAATAAATCTCTTCAAGTATTTTACAGAGTTTTACTCTTTTTGTCAACAGAGGCTTTGGTATTCCTATTTTCCATTTTATGTAAACTCTTTATGTAAGCTCCCATATATTCCTCTTGTGTTTTAAAAGATGGGATGAAAAATCCACACAGTGGCCCCTCTCTTCCCAAGTTGTCACGCTGAGTGCTGCTTGGCAGTGTTGAACAAGAATACACCAAGTTTCATTTACTCGCATGCAATGAACTGATGCTTAGGCACTAGTGCTATAGGCAGAATCAATGTGCCACTGGATCAAGGTGATTTTGAGTCTCAAGTTTCCTTTCTTCTCTTTTTTTTTTTTTTTTGGAAAAAGAGTCTCACTCTGTTGTCCAGGCTGGAGTTCAGTGGCATGACCTTGGCTCACTGCAACCTCTACCTTTTTGGGTTCAAGTGATTCTCATGCCTCAGCCTCCCAAGTAGCTGGGACTATAGGTGTGCACCACCATACCTGGATAATTTTTTGTATTTTTAGTAGAGAGAGGGTTTCACCATGTTGGCCAGGCTGCCTTTCTTCTTTCTTGCATATGAACATCAGAATACTCCATTGTCCTTTAAATTTAGAACAAGATGATTTACATTACATCAAATTGCATAGCAGTTAAAAGCTGGCCATTAAAAAAATAGAATTGTGTGGCTATCAGGAAACTAACATTTGTGGAGTGTATGAGTTTTCTACGGCTGCTGTAACAAAGTATTACAGACTGGGCTGCTTAAACAACAGGAATTTATTTTCTCATAGTTCTGGAGTTTTGAAGTCCAAAACCAAGGTGACAACAGGGTTGAGCAGGGTTGGCTCCTTCTGAGAGCTGTGGAGGAAGGATGTGTTCCAGGCTTTTCTCCTTGGCTTGTAGATGGCCATATTCTTCCTGTGTCTTCACGTTACCTTCCCCTACATGTGTCCAAATTTCCTCTTCAGATAAGAACCACAGTCTTGCCTGTAGTCCCAGCACTTTGGGAGGCCGAGATGGGCGGATCACGAGGTCAGGAGATTGAGACCATCCTGGCTAACACGGTGAAACCCCGTCTCTACTAAAAAATACAAAAAACTAGCCAGGCGAGGTGGCGGGCACCTGTAGTCCTAGCTACTTGGGAGGCTGAGGCAGGAGAATGGCGTAAACCTGGGAGGCAGAGCTTGCAGTGAGCTGAGATCTGGCCACTGCACTCCAGCACGGGTGACAGAGTGAGACTCCGTCTCAAAAAAAAAAAGAAAAAAGAAAAAAAAAACAAAAAGAACCACAGTCTTATTGAATTAGGGCCCACCCCAATGACCTCACTTTAAATTTACTACCTCCATAAAGATCCTTTTTCCAAATAAAGTTACATTCTGAGGTACCAGGGGTTAGGACTTCAACATGTGGATTTGCGCAGAGGACACAATTCAGCCCATAACATGGAATGTCTCCAGGGTCCCCGGAAGATTCTGGGTACTTTCATAAACATTAATTTATTTGACCTTCACAAAATTGCCACACTAGAGGGACATTGTGATCCCATTTCACAGATGAGAAAAACAGACTAAGAGCAACGACTTACCTCGTACAATGTCACTAGCTAAAAAGTAGCAAAAGCAGGATTTGAACCTAAATCTGTATGATCCATTCTACCAAGCTGCTTCTACATATTTTCCTTCTCAATTCTTTTCTTCCTTTGTAAATGTAATGTTTGGAATCAAAATAAAGTCCAGGAAAGTTTGGCTCTATCCTTTTGGCTAGGAAGACTGATTTCTATAAATATGTTTGGCTTCCTATTTAGTGGCCAGGGCTTTTGCTCCTGGATGCCTATGCTTTTTCTCTGCATCTTTCAACCTTCTCTAGCAGATCTCAGGACTCAATATGAAGCGTTGCTTGCAGATCCAGACAAGGTGTTAACGTCTGCTCTAACACCGTCATCTAATAAATGGGTCATCTGGTCAGTGGAGAGTTTGGATTGGTTTGACCTGCTCATTACTGGGAAATCTTGAATATTTCTCAAATGGTGAAACTCCTTTATGTGGGAGGTTGCATCATAAAGGGCAGAGGCTTTTCTTTGTTTGGGTTTGAGCCAAAAAATGGAGAACTAAGGAGAGAACATCTATGGGTAGACAAGATACAACCTAATGTGAAGCTTGCTAAGACAGTGGGAGGAGATTAATGAGGAAGGTGTTTCTATCTCCTAAGAGTTATTGAAACCCTCCAGTTGTGAATGTAATCAGGATAGTACCAGCCTCAAGACAGATAGAGCACTCTTCACTGCCAACCAACTAAGTGTAGTAAATGAAACCAGTAAGTGAAATTGGAAAAATGCTCAGCCACATCCATAAATAGCCTGTGGTTGACTTAAATATTTAGAAATACATGCTCTTTCCCAAGAAATAAAAAATGGCACTTTTCCTAGTAACATAGTGCATATGATATGATATTATAATACTATGACTCTAATTCTGGCTGTACCACTTAGTGCCAGTGTGTGCTGGGCACATTAATCTCATTGAGCATCAATTTCTTCATCTGTCCAACCAGCATGAAGGCAACTATGAAGGTCAAATGAGATTGTATTTGGGAGCCTTGCAAACTATAGAACGGTATGCATGCGTTAGCTATTTTTATTGTTATTTTATTTTTAGCCCAAATCTAACAGAACCCCTAATTATGCTGAATTATCCAGTTTGATTATCCAATTTATGGATTATCCAGGCCTCCTGTTTTCCTTCCCCCTTTTAGTCCTTTGAAAATGCCATAGGAATAATGAAATAGAAAATAGAGAGAATATGCAGTTAGGAATTTTCACTTTTTAAATTTTATTTTGGATATTAACAGATACTAAATGGGGAAAAAGTAGAAAATAGCCCAGGTAACGAAGAGCTTGCTGTATATACTAAAGTGGCCTGTCACATTTTAAAGGAGCTAAGCCCTTCCAAGGAAATTACCTGTCATCTGGTTTCAAAACAGTCCTGGCAGACTCCTGGTAGATGCTGACACTTTTAATTTTTCCTGAGTGCTGTTAAAATCGTAGGACTTTTGGAACCATATTCCCATATCACCTTGATGGGCCAAGTGATTGAATAGAACATGTGATAAGGATCTTTCCTCGATGATAAAGCACCATGGAAAATCCTCAGTCAGCAACTTGTAAAGTGATTGCAGATCAAGTCTCTGAGTTTTCCTTGTCCAAGCATCTGTAAGACGTTCCCTTGGAATAGGAAGGTCTCTTCATATTTGCAAATAAAATATTGTGTCCATCTTCCCAGTTCTCCTGTAGATAGTACATTACCTCTTCATTCACTGAAAACGATTGCTGCTTATTCTATATTTAGAAAGAATTGCTAATGGTGTTTCTCCTTTTCTGGGGATAGGGCAGTAAAAATCCAAATGGGGACGGGATTCATCTAGTAGGGTACATCACAGAAGCAAAGTAACTTAGCCATGGCTAAGTCCCTGGGGGATAACTTTTATTGATAATTGGTTACTTAAGAATTGAAGTTCTTAGGCTTTAGTAAGCCTTGCTTTCATGGTTTTCCAAATTCCTAACCTAGCTAGTGGAAGATGGCTAGTTTGGAGAAGGATCTATGAAATAATAGGGTGCTGTGTTCCAATTGGATATGACTCAGGCAACTGGTGGCTATCTACTGTCAGTACTCTCTGAGGAAATCTGTTAATTTAAGTCATATATCAGGATTTTAACTAACTCAGCATCTGATGAACCAGAGTGAACTAATTTGGTATGCCAGCATCTCTCTACTGTGCACTCTCCTTAATGATTGCCTGAATATGATCAGGTTGATGCCAGCAGACCTATTATTCTGACAAATGCTAATCAGAGATAGGATTCTGGTTGATTTTAAATTCAAATTCACTATGCACTAATAACTTTTCTAATATTGCATGCTTTCTTTGATGACCTCATTTGCATGATTTTTAAAATATGCATTTCTGGCTAAGACTTTATTATCTGAGTGTTCTTTCACTTAATACAAGTTTTTTGAGGAGTTCTTTTTTTCAAGGGCATGAAAAGATTATCAATTGATTTGCAGCAGAAATACGCTGTGGTTGAATTCCATATGACCTAACTAATAATTATCTGTCATCAGGGTAATAAAGCATGAAAGGACCACTGGAGTCAATATGCCTGGGTTCAAATTCTACCTTCTCCACACCACATGGAGTGTATGTAAGTGGAGTGTATGTATGGAGTGGAGAAGTTATTACTCCATAGCTTTATTCTCATCCTTTAATGGAGATAACAACAGCATTTATCTGGTAGGGTTTTGGAGAAGGTTTCATTAGAATGGCTCTTGTACCGGCCAGCTTTTGCTAAGTTATATGGCTGTAAAAATGGATCTAAAATATGAATAGCTTACACTTACAGAGGTTTGTTTCTCATTCATATTTATGTTCATCATGGATTTTTAAATTCTGTCCACAAAAGTAAATTATAGTTTGGGATTCTGCTAAACTGTAGATATTACCCTCTGCTAGGGCAGAAAAGATTAGTATTTATGTGTTTGTCATATGGCCCTCTTAAGAATAAATTAAAGTGATGAATGCTTCTTTTAATCTTTCAGGGAAGGTGGTCTATGGCGAACCCATAGCGGCCAGTCTTGGCACAGATGGCACACACTACTGGAATAAAGAATGGCACCATGCCGCCCACCATGTCATGGGTCCACCTTTGCGACCAGACCCCTCAACACCCGACTTCCTTATGAATCTACTGGCTAAGTAATCATTTTGCAGACGACTGGGAAGTGTATTGCCAAAAGAAGGTTTGGGTGGAGGGGAGCTCATCCTCCCGTCTGGACCCTCCCTTAACCTCCCAGTATTCTCTTCTACTTGACCTGACAGGCCCTGGGTACCCTCACCTGCAGAGCAAAAAACATCGACTTAGTTATGCCATGATATGTTGCTAAAGCCCTTCCTAGACTCACAGAAATCAGATCATTTTCACTGAAGCTTTACTCTTTTCTGACTTTTTTCATCTCTTGTTGCCCAAACCCAGGGCTCTTCGTTACGCTTTACTTTTTATCAGAATATTGTTGAATGTTTTTCTATGCTGATATAATCTGCGAACTAAGTTGTTGTGTAGGTAACCCTGTTACTTTCTGGGAAGATATGATCATTTTTCTTGAAAATTCTACCATTCTTGGGCCACATGCAGTGGCTCATGCCTGTAATCCCAGCACTTTGGGAGGCTGAGGTGGGTGGATCACATGAGGCCAGGAGTTTGAGATCAGCCTGGTGAACATGGCAAATCCCGGTCTCTACTAAAAATACAAAAATTGGCCAGGCATGGTGGCTCATGACTGTAATCCCAGTTACTTGGAAGGCTGAGGCATGAGAATCACTTGAACCTAGAAGGCAGAGGTTGCAGTGAGCAGAGATAGTGCCACTGCACTCCAACCTGGGTGACACAGCAAGACTGTCTCAAAAAAAAGGAAAAAAGAAAAAGAAAGAAAAGAAAAAAGAAAATTCTACCATTCATGGACATCCCAACACTCCTCATTCACAGATACTCAGTCTCAAGCTAAGAGTTTTTCATGACAGACCTTACAAGAGTTCACTTACCCGTTCTTTACAGCTTCCTTCCTCCTTCATGATTCAACATCCGCAAGATTACTCACGAGTCAAAGCAGGATTCCTGTCCCTGGTAATATCAGCATCCTCAGCCAATCTCACCCTCTGTTCATTCCAGTGGGCCGTGTGGTTCGGGACTGCCCCGGAGGACCTGCCCTCCATTCATGAGGATCACCATGGTGATGTCTTTGTGGAGTATTCTGCTCTTAAGGAGTTTTCTCTTACATATTTGCTGGTGATTCTGAAGTTATCTTCATCAAGTACATATAACTATTCATTTCTAGATGAGAAATAGAGTCTCAGACAAGCTCATATCACAGAGCTAGTAAGTGACAGAGCTGAGCTTAGAAGCCAGGTTTCCTAACCCGTCTTGCACCATGCTTCCTATCAGTGCGTCCTCTGAAGGTGCTTCCTAGAATAGAGACAGGAGATGGATGAAATATGTTCTTGAAAAAACTGCTCATTCTCCATTGCATTTTTCTGACTTCAACTGAGAAGGGAGCCAGGAGATTAGGAAAGGTTATGGCAGTTTCCTCCTAACGTGTTCTGTATACTCACCCCATCACTCTCGTGTTTTTTTCTTTTACAGTGATGATCTAACCACAACAGGGACTGATAACTGCACTTTCAACACCTGCCAGAAAGCTCTTGGGAAGGATGATTTTACCAAGATCCCCAATGGGGTGAATGGTGTTGAAGATCGGATGTCAGTAATATGGGAAAAAGGCGTGGTGGGTTCAAAAGTTCCAGCCTTGCTTTGCCTAGTTCTTCAGCCAGGATCCTGCCCATTTGAGGACCAGAGTGGCACAAATTTTCATAGACAAACTTTTTGATTGTTTTTACTAGGGAGGATACGAGGAATGCAGTACTATCACCTCCGCCACCATTCCATCCCTCAGTATAGCATCAGCAAAGAAATAATCTTCTCTGCATAGTTTATTTTAGTTTAGAGGATGCATCGCACCATTTTGCAGAGACATTAGGGGATGAATTAAGATTGCATACAAAGAGGGTTATTCTTGAATTCTCTGAAAAGGCATAGCCCTTCTGCTTGATTTCTCATGCTCTTGAATTCCAATGCCTCATGTGTCATTGGCACAAATACTTGAAATGATAAAAAATACAAGAAGGGGCTGAGTGCGGTGGCTCACGCCTGTAATCCCAACACTTTGGGAGGCCAAGGCTGGTGGATCACTTGAGGTCAGGAGTTCAAGACCAACCTGGCTAACACGGTGAAACCCTGTCTCTACTAAAAATACAAAAGTTAGCCGGGCGTGGTGGCACGTGCCTGTAATCCCAGCTACTCAGGAGGCTGAGACAGGAGAATCACTTGAATTCGTGAGGCAGAGGTTGCGCTGAGTCAAGATGGCACCATTGTGCTTCAACCTGGGGCAACAGAGCGAGACTCCATCATACACACACACACACACAAATACACGAAAGGTATTCATTATGCTTATACTTCCTTGTCATGAAATCTTTGTTGATGTCAGTTTTTTTTTTTTTTTTTTTTTTGACGGAGTCTCACTCTGTTGCCAGGCTGGAGTGCAGTGGTGTGTTCTAAGCTCACTGTAACCTCCGACTCCCAGGTTCAAGTGATTCTCCTGCCTCAGCCTCCCAAGTAGCTGGGATTACAGACGTGTGCCACCATGACCGGCAAATTTTTGTATTTTTAATAGAGAGGGGGTTTCACCGTGTTGGCCAGGCTGGTTTCAAATTCCTGACCTCAAGTGATCCACCTGCCTCGGCCTCCCAAAGTGTTGGGATTGACAGGCGTGAGCCACCATGCCCAGCCTGATGTCACTTCTTAAAGAACCCTTGGATATCATATTTTTTTAATTGCTGTATGAAGTCACAAAAGTAATAATTTAAAGTCTGGAAACAAAATGTAAATGCTCATGACTAGAAAATTTCTCCCTAAGGATGGAGAAGAATCACATGACTAAATGTCTGTGTGTTAACTTGTCCAGCCAGTTGACATGTGGAGCTGGGAAGACCAGCAGAGGGCACTTGCTTGGTTAGACTTCTGGTCCCTAGTGTCATGCCCTTCTCACCCATCTCCTAGGATGCCTCCCTCAAATGACACATTAGTTACATCTCACACTTCAGAATCCTCTTCAATTGCCTTTACCCTACACATACCACCTACTTGTAACTCTAATGAATTATTCACCAAGTCTTGTCAATTTTATTTCCAAAGTGCCTCCTTATTTCTTTCTTCATTGCTGCCATTCTAGTTGGAGGCTCATATTTTGTTTGGACCTTTGCAGTAATCTCACAGCTGGTCCCCATCTCTAGGGTCTCACTTGCTACAATGTATTCTTTACTCCAGTACAAGAACTCTTGTTCTGTACTGAGAACAGCTGACAATGCTTTTATTATTACTTTTACAGTGTTATAGAGGGAGGATAGGTTTCGAATGGGAGTTCTCAATCAAAAATAAAGTTCTGTTTGTGCTATTGTTCTCTTAAAAACCCTTTACTTGTCTCCAGTACTTATTGGATGATAGTTGAATCATTAACTTACAATTAGATCTTCAAAACGTCTCTATAGCCCCATCTTCTGCTGATGATTTTCCTCACCCCCTCTTCCTCCACCCCCAACTCTAACCATCCCTGATGACTTCTCTTCACTCAGATTTTCTTGATAACAGTTCAACCTTCCACTTGAACTTCTGTTATTACAATGAATATCTTTATCATAGCAGATTTTCATCATCCATATAGTTCCCTGGTATATAAATGGCTTTACAGTGACTGAATAGTTCTTCACAACATATAGAAAACCATGTCATTTTATGAAACATTAATATGGTTTACTTATGGAAATATTACTTTCAGGGCATGGTTCTTAGTGATTTTTTTTTTTTTTTTTTGAGGGTTTCACCGTGTTAGCCAGGATGGTCTCGATCTCCTGACTTTGTGATCCGCCCATCTCAGCCTCCCAAAGTGCTGGGATTACAGGCTTGAGCCACCGCGCCCGGCCCTTAGTGATTTTTAAGGCAAGCACTCTTTGGTAATTAAATAAACCTTAAGTACCCTCTTACCATGTAAATAGGGATAAACCCCTAACACTTTTAAATTTTATTTTAGAGGAGCCACATCCCTCTGAATTCTGTCCATATTAAAATCTCTTGCAATAGACTATCCATAATTGTTGGTTCATGCAAAACTTCAATTGCATAAAATTGAACCTCTTGAGTTGATTTTTTTATCTTTTCAAAAGGATTGCATCTGGGTGTGGTGGCTTATGCCTGTAATCCTAACACTTTGGGGAGGCTAAGGCAGGTGGATTGCCTTGGCCTCCTGAAGTGTTAAGATTACAGTTCCAGATCAGCCTGGGCAACATGGTGAAACTCCATCTCTACAAAAAATTAACCAGGCATGGTGAGGCATACCATACCATGTAGTCCCAGCTATTAGGTTGGTGCAAAAGTAATTGTAGTTTTTGCCATTAAAAGTGATGGCAAAACTGCGATTACTTTTGCACCAACCTAATGCTTGGGAGGCAGAAAGGGGAGGATCACCTAAGCCAAGGGAGGTTAAAGCTGCAGTGAGCCATGATCACGCCACTGCATTCCAGCCTGCGCAACAGAGTGAGACCATGTCTCAAAACAAAAAGTAAAAAAAAAGGATTGTCACCTGATTCAGAAGTGTTGGCCCCTATCCTCACTCTATAATATTCTTTAAAAAATAATAAAAGCATTGCCAACTGATTTAAAAATGTTGTCAGCCAGGTGCGGTGGCTCATGCCTGTAATCCCAACACTTTGGGAGGCCAAGGAGGGTGGATCACCTGTGGTCAGGAGTTGGAGACCAGCCTGGCCAACATGCTGGAACCCATCTCTACTAAATACAAAAAATTAGCCAGGTGTGGTGGCACATGCCTGTAATCCCAGCTACTTGGGAGGCTGAGGCAGGAGAATCACTTGAACCTGGGAGATGGAGGTTGCAGTTAGCCAAGATTGCACCATTGCACTCCAGCCTGGGCAATGACAGTGAAATTCCATCTCAAAAAAAAAAAAAAAAAAATTGTCACCTATTCTCACTCTACAATATTCTATCTAATGTCTGCATGATTATCTCATAAATCTTAGGTCTGTAATAAATAAGCCAGATCATAAATGTGGTATTGTCAAACTTTAAATGAGAATCCAAAATACCATTACCAAAATCTAGCTGTCACCTATACCAATTTTTGTGATTCTAGGATGAATGGGAAGAATTAGTATGGATGCTAATTAGTGGGGTTTTTGAAAAGTCATCTTCAGGCTTCCATATGTTACCCCATCATCTCCATCATTAGCATTATGACTGTTTAATACTTATCAGCATCCTCAGATGCTCCACAATATAAGAAATTAGGTGCAGTTCTGTTTGTTTAAGAGATGCATGTCTTGTCATTTTATTGATAGGATACTTTTTAGTATTTGATCATTAGAATGATTCTTTGAATTGCTTTACAGCACAGTGGTAAAATGGATGAAAACAGATTTGTGGCAGTTACCAGCACAAATGCAGCCAAAATCTTTAACCTCTATCCAAGAAAAGGAAGAATAGCTGTAGGATCAGATGCTGACATTGTTATTTGGGACCCAAAAGCCACAAGGTAAGTCTAAGTTCTTGTATTCCTTTTCTTCATCGTGGAGAAAATGTACTAACTTGCAAAGAAATAATGCTTTGGCATTAATCAGCCATTTCTCCTTAGATGACTTCTTTAGCTGTGCTCAGGTATTTTGAGGCTGTACACAAGATAAAGGTTTTGATGTGCAAATATTCCTTTGTTTTTCTTGGCATAGAGGATGCAGAAATTGTGTTGCATTCTCTGACAATGGATCTGTATATAAAACCAATATGAATTTACCACTTCAGTGCCTGGCAAATGCCCGAGTTCACATAGAAGAAAGGTACAGAGTGACGAAGGAAATAAAAGGCTTAGTTTGAAAAGGGTTGAATTGAAAACTCAAAATAATTACAGCCTTTTTAAAGCTTTCAGATAGAAAAATTCCAGCACAAAGGATGTCACTTTCAGTTAGCCAAATTTTCCAGTTGAGTTCATCTTCAGCCTGTCATTCCTAGTAGATTCCAGCTTTTTGTTTCCAATTTCCATAATTCTATGTTAATATTGCAGGTCTGGCAAATTCCACCAACTCAGGAAAACAGTCAGGGGCTGGAGCTCTGTTATTGTCTCCTTATAGGACGTTAGCATAGGCAACACCTGCAGCCTGATTTGTGTTTTTCATAAACATTGCAGTTGTAGTGGAGAAAATCCCATTAAATGCTTTAATAGTCTGTATGTATGTGCGCTTGCATGGACTTCTGCCTCCTTGTACAGGCATTTATTCAAAGTCTATTAGGGTTTTTATTGTAGTAAGAAAAAATGTCTACAGTTTCTTGGGCTAATATTGTCACAAAGGCCCAGCTTCAATTGAAGTGCTCCTGGGTTACCTTTGGGAACACGATGATCATTTGAAGCACTAAGGTACCATCACTCTAAGCCTAAAAAGAAGCCACAGATATTCCTACAGAAAATCCTTGTTTTTTTTCCACTTGACACTCTCTGGGCACCCACTCTTCCCACTCAGGGACCAGTTCACATGGCTGGCAGGCCGTAGTTACAGCAAGCAAGCAGCCTTCAGTTAAACACTTCAGCACATCACCTCATCGCTGGTTAAGATCCATGCAGTGCCCTAAACGGTGGTATACACATCGTATTTACATAAATATCTTAAGATAACAACAAGACACGGTTCAAGGTCTTTCTTATGTTAATAAGGAACTATTGCCCATTTAAGGACTAAATATCTGGTTGCATACAAAATAATTACATGCAAAATGAAGACAAGCAAAACCAAATGCAGGCAGCTTCTCTACAAGGCTAGAAAAATTGTGCTTGGAAAGGCAATGGAAAAAAAATTGCTTGGATTTTGATTGCTCTGTGGCTGAAATGAGCATGCTGTGTTTAGAGAACTCCTGATATTTAAAATATCACTCTACAGAGGGCTGCTGTACACCCAGCAGGGGCCTGCCCAGGGCCATCTTGGCTGTAATTCAAACCATTTAGGCTGCTTCAAGGGCTGGGATCAGGCAGACCTTTTGAAATAACTTGTGGCTTAAGGAGATCGTGAGCTTTAATCTGAAAACCTAGAAATTTTCAAAAGGGAGAAAACTATCTGTGAAAGAAATATTTGTGAAAAATGATGTTTTTGAAGCATAACATCAGGGAACATCATACTAATGTTAATCATCAGTAATAATATGTACGTCACAGCTCTCAGTGGGTTTTTTAAATGTTTTGGTGTCTTAAATGTGATTTTACCAGGAGAGACAACTACTGATTACCTTATGACAATGAGAAAACTGGAGCTGTGCAACAGCGTAAGTGACAGGTTTGCTATGAGAACCCTGACCTAGTGACTTTGACTTCATAAACTTGGATGATTTTTCACGAGATTCAGTACCATGCTGTCTGCTGATAGCAAAGCAGAGCACTTTATAATGTTCTTGATTTTTCATACTCCATTTTGTCTTCCAATCAGGTGGGCCAATAACTAAAAGCATTTTTGGATTTGATTTCATTCTCTGTCATTCTTTATCAAAGGTGAGGGAAAAAATGAAAACACTTTATTGTGTGGTGAGACTCTCCAGTCTAATTCTTAATAACATGGAGAATCTCGGGAGGCCATTCGATGTGCTTCTTCTTTTGAATCCTCCACCTGAGTATCTCCAACAGGGCCCAGCCTGGCGAGCCCTTGTCTGCCGTTTTAATTTCTAGGGATGACACCAGCTCAGGGGTAGAGCACTGTCTTCCCTAGACAATTGGACAAAGAGAGATGACCTGAACCCAAGGTTGTGAATAATTCACTTTATTTACCACATATTGCTGCTTGGAGGATATTTATAGGCTGTGATTATGTCTCTTTGAGTCATGTTTTTAGACTATATAAATTTAGACCGCTTTCTCACAAGTTTTGCTACTGATTTCTGTAACATTGTCTTACCCTTCTTTTCCTATTCAGTTGTTTCAGAATAGCACATAATGATCCAGATGTGTAGATTTTTTTTAAAGATCTATATATATTACCTGCTTAATTTCCCTCATTTCTAGTCTAAAAATAACTAACTTAAGGTCAAACTAAAAAGCTTCTATGTTTTTACATTTCTTTCCATCGCTTTCTCTTGTAAGTTCTTTCACATATTTTGTATGATTTCCATCCTTCACTTTATGAAGGACATTATTTATCACATTAATGATCAAATATATTTATCACAATAATGATAACAGAAAATTAAATATTAACGTTTTTGTAGATGTGTCTTTTGGGAGGAAGATACATATTCTGCATTATCTTACTAGCATGAAGCTTCTTTATCTGTGTGTGCTGATTGTGTACACCTCGGTGCCAGACATAAGGAAAACCAGCATAGCCCCAGAGCCTAATGTGTAGGTTCTGATCCCAGACCCATCAAAGGCCATTTAAAGTCTCTGAAAATCCACTCTCTCATGTGTAAAATGGGATCACTGAGAATTGTTATGCCTACCTCATAAAGTTTCGGTTAGAATCACATGAGATACATGTGAAAATGCTTTGTCAACTAAGAACGTGTTACACAAAGACAAGATATGTATTATTACGGTTATTTTCTATTTCTCTAGTTTGACTAGTTTCATTCTTTGCAGGACATTTTCATTTTTAGGTGTTCTCAGCTACTTCGCCTGTGGTGATCGGAAGGCAGATGAACCATGGGGTTCTATTTCTCTGACTCCAGATCCTTTTAAAAAGCTGGTGACCTTTTTGTTTTTCTTTTCTTGTTTTATTGTTTTTTTGAAAAGCGGAAAAATCTCAGGGTATATTGAATTGATTGAGCCTCCTTTGGATTTCTTTGACATATTTGACTTATTCTATATCTTGCTTCTTTAATCCTTTAACATTTTCCTCTAAACCATCATCAGAATAGTTTTGCACTATCATTATTCATTTTTTTCAATTGCAGAATGTGGGGAAAAGGAGAGAAGGGGGCTGTTGAAGAGGAGGCTTCATAGAATAATGAATCTGGAAGAATTCAAGGAGAAAACACGTTTGTTGTCATTCACGTTAAGGGAGAGAGATTGTTGCAGAAACTGTATGCTGAGCCCTTATCTGGGTCGATCATAGCACCAGCTTTCTCTATTCTTGGCCTGGTTGTTATGAGAAAGTTGCTCATCTGGGCTGACTGTTCCCGACCAAAATTTATGCTGATGACCTCAACTAGGACCTTTCTGAAGTGCAATAATATTTTTAGACTTTTCTAACTGTCCATGAATCATCCATAGCTTTCCACTGTCCTTAGACACTACCCCTACCGTCGTCACCGTCTGCCTCTTCTCACCTTGCAGCCTGAGTTCTACTGAATCCCGCAAACCCACTTACAATCCTGTACCACAATCTGTCTTCTTTTTCTTTCTCATTAATATTCTTGAGGTCTAGTTCCATTTTTTAAAATAAATGTTTTATTTTAGAATATTTTAGATTTACAGAAAAGTTGCAAAGATAGTACAAGACAGTTCCTCTGTACCCCATAGCTGGTTGCCACTATTATTATCTTACATTAGTATGGTACACTTGTCACAATTAATGAACCAATACTGATATGTTATTATTAACTAGAATCCATACTTTATCATATTTCCTTAGTTTTTGCCTTTTTCCCCTTCCGGGATCCAATATTGCATTTAGTGGTCATGTGTCCTTAGGCTCCCCTGACTTGTGACAATTTCTCTTACTTTGTTTTTGATGACCTTGACAGTTTTGAGGAATATCGATCAGGTATTTTGTAGAATGGCCTCTGTTGTGATTTTCCTGATGTTTTTCTCATTATAAGCCTCTGGTTGTGGGTTTGGGGGAGGAAGATCACAGAAGTAAAGAACCATTGTCATCACATTGTATCAAAAGACATACTGTGAGCACGACTTACCACTACTGGTGTTTACCTGGATGAACTGGCTGAGGTGGTATTTTCCAGGTTTCTCCACCATACAGCTGTTTTCCCTACCCCTTTCCATGTTGTATTTTCTGGAAGGGAGTCACCATGTACAGTCCATACTTAAGGAGTGAGGAGTTATGCTCTCAATTTTTGTTTTTAATTGATCCTATATGACGTAGGCCTAGCTCGGTTCAGCATAGAGAAGAAGCACAATAAATGTTGAACAGGTGAATGAGAAGGATGCAGTCTTCCACACTGCCTGGAACATTGGCGGGACTAAGAAATAGCATAAAGGAAAGTTAGAAAGATTTTATTCAGCACCGGCTATGGTGAGAGGAAAAGTAAGAATAGCATCTTCCCATTTCATGCTTTTTACTTACTGCATGTGATCAATACATGACTGTGTTGGAAGAATGAATGGATAAAGATGAATTTAAGTAGACAAGATTTACCAAGGAGAGGAGGAAGAACTGTTTCACTGGTCTTATTTTCTTTAAGTGCCCCTTCATTTTTTAGATTGGGAGCAATGAGCTTGTTAAGCAGAGCTCTTAGAAGAAATGAAGTCAAAAGAGTTACCTTTGTGTGCTCCTTCATTCACAAATTCACTCTGCACAGGAGCACCTCGGCAAGCTGCAGGCTGAGGGTCAAGCTTATACAACAGCCACGCCCTGCCTTTAAGAAGCTGACAGTCTAGGAGAGGAGAGGAGATGTAAAGTCAAATATTCTCAGCCTAAGAAGGGATGGGTTAAGAATATCACATGAGAGGCAGAAACAAGATGCCTTAGAAATTCAAAGAAGAAAGATCCTTGTGGAGTTAAAGCAGTCATCGACACGAAATCGTACAAGAGAGGTGAGTAGATAACGTGGCTCTGTGACTCACGACTAAACATGGAGGTCAGATAAACCAAGGCATTGATAGGGGGTTCTAGGAGGAAGCAGTTAAGGCTGGGGATTGCACCACAGAGAGAACAGGTTCAGGCTATAGAAGGAAATGAGAAGGTGAAGAGGTTGTGGCTGTCTCCACTTTCAGCTGTGTTTATCACAGACAGAGGCAATTTTAAATAGAGTTCACCTTGTAGAGAAGTGTTATTTAATCAAATGAATAAATGAATATATCTATAGGGTTTTTTTTTTTTCTTCTTGTAATAAAGGCCCCCCTTTTAAATTTTACCTGCCTGATTTTAACATTAAATGCAGGCTGGTAATGTGCAGGCTTTTTGTCTCACCACACCATTAGATATTGGCCCAAATTTTCCTACAAAATTTCCTTAAACGGTTTTAGCAAAAATAATTGCCCAGCCGACTCGTTAGTATCTAACAGGAAAGCAACATGCATTGTACCCTAGATGCTGAAGGGGGCGCCCACAGCCCACACTGAGCTCGGCTGCCTCCAACCAGGCCATTCGAGCTGCTGGTTATGCAAGAACAAGCCAGCCCCTGGAGAACGGATGCATTTGCTAATGATTTTTGGCTTCATGGTACACAGATGTTTTCGTTTTTAAAATTCTTGTTACTTATTAATGGCATGTAGACGTAAGTGTGCTTGCCACACAATCTGTAGCCTTAAAAATGGACTACGTTAAAGTTACCAGGGGAGACCAGTGGGAAGAAAAGCAGGGCAGCCATGCTTATTTTTTCCTTTTAAATCTGTAAAAAGCGAGATGATTCCAAGGTGAGGAATTTGACATATGGTGATGGATGGCGAGAGAGAATTGGGAGTGGGCGTAGTAGGGAAGGTTTGGACATCCTGATGAAAGATTACCTAAGACGTCACTAGCCTGTAAAAAGTTCCTGCAAAAATCAACTGCAATAGCTCTTCTGTGTCATTGCACAATAAAGAACAAACTGCATTTAGTGTAAAGGGAGCATTCACCTTTTTCGGAAATAAAAGAGCCTGCTGTATTCAGCTTGACGGCTCATTGAGCTGGTGTGTATTGCTTATGATGGAAGTATGTGTCCTACTGCTTCACTACTTGGGTCAAATCTTCAAATTTAAGGACGTTTTCAGTTTCTGAATGTTTGACCCATTTCTGTAGAAGATCTTGGTACTTGGAGTCAGGGGAAGAAATCAGGAACATGCTTTTCATGTGATGTTAAAACAGAATCTTGTGGTGTCATGTAGTCAAGACAGAGATCAGCCAAATTGGCCAACTTGTTAAAAATCTTATTAGAGAGAGTGGCATGTCAGTTACTTGCAAGCCCATAGCTGCAGCAGTAACTCATGTTCTGGCAATTTAAAACTATCCTCGGAGCTTCAGTTCTTTGGTATTCATTAAATAGCACTTAGTTACTATGGTAACTGTCCCTTTTCAGTATTTATGAGCTACAGGGTATCTCACAGAATCTCAAGCACACAAACACACAGCTAACACGTTGTGTGTACTGGAACATTTAATGAAGACTTCTAGCTGGACCGTATTCTGCAGAGCAGACATGTTTTCATTTATTATTTTTTAACTCAATTATGGCAGGTTTTGACCTTGAATACACCATTCTTGAAGGCATTGTGCCATCTTTCCTGCTTAATTTCCTTCCCTTTCTCATTGAAGATGGAGATAAATGAATTTAACTTTATATTCAGTGAAGAGTAATGGCTTGCAGCTTATGATGGTGCCCTTCTGGATTCTAGAGGGGGCCTTTTGTGTGAAATAAAGCGGGGGAAGAATGACTGTCATCCTTGGGTGGTAGGGATTGTAGGGCGTGGGGAGGGAGAAGAAAGGAGGAATCAGGTACCCTTTGGCAAAGAGTGATGGTTATGACTTATTAGGATAGCTACATCACCAGTGACTGTCTCACAGAAGCTATGAGGCATTTTCCCTTGAAGTTGCATATTGTGTATCCTCTGACTCATTTGTGCATTATAATCCTCCTCCTCTTCCTCAAAGAAAGCGTGCGCACACACACACTCACATGCACATCAGCACAGCAGCCTGGGTTCCTGCTCATAACAGTTGATCGGCCTGAAGATGCTGCTTTTCACGCCTGTTTCTGAGAGTGTCTGTCACTAATGCGCCTGCCACTCACCACACCCACAAGCATCCCAGTGCGCATTGTGTGGGTCTTGTCCTGGGTGCATAAGTGGAAATGAATATGATTTATGCCATGATTTGTCACTGTGATGTCTTATAACACAACGTCAGGGCTGCAACATGGTGTCAGGGCTGCTGCCTAAGGTGGTTCAGATTGTGCTTTTGCACAGTTACAGGAGCACTCTTCACATCATCGTTACCACGGATATATGTGGATAGATAGATAGCTAGATATAGATACAGGTAGTAACTATGCCAGTTTTCTAGCATATGATAGCAAAGCACCTTGAGGAACAAATGTCTTTTGCTAATCCACACAAAATCAAACCTGCCATCTGGGCTATGGGGGGAGTGGTACCGTAGAGTGAAGAGAAAGGCTTTGGTGTTAAATTCCTAGTCTGCCACTTATGAGCTGGGTATGACCTTGGGTATGTCATTTAATTTTTCTGAATTTCAATTTTGTTATTTGTAAAATGGGCATGATGATGCTATTTATTTCCTAGCTTTGTTGTGAGCTTTAAGGTAGTGTCATAAGATGCTTGGTACATAGTCAGTGTTCAGTAGCACTTGGCATGTAGTAGGTGGTCGGTTAGTGGTAATAGATAATAGTAGTAGGTGGTCAGTTTGTGGAATGAGTGGGAGCTCTTATTAGCTATAGCTGTGAGTCAGAAATCTTTGTATAATGACTTAATTCAGACAGGACCAAAAGATATTACAATTATATTTCATATAAAAACTCCGTCTCCCAGGTTTCTTGCACACCTTTAATTTTCACCACTAAATTTCAGAATGACTAAAATTAAGAAGCTTAGATGGATTGTTTTGGTTAAGATAGCCTGAGCCTCCAGAACTGACACCTTTTAAAAATTATTAGCAGTAAAACTGTTCAAACAAACCTCCTAAGATTCATTTTGTGGCCTTCAGAAGACATTTGCTTTAAAAAAAAAAAAAAAAAGTTTGGGCTATGCATGAAAAAAGCTAGCTTTGCTGGTTACGTATGCATACAATTTTAACCACTCTTTGTTCCGAGTCGTTTATTTAAACATATTTTTATGCAACTGAACCTTTCAAGTGAACTAGAAATGATTTCTGGGGACTTTACTACTAATAGCTGCATTTCCCCCCAAATTATAAAAGAAAAGCAGCTTAGAAATGAATCACAGTAACCCATTCTATCATTGATCATTTGGCTTGGCCAGAGTAAGCAGTTTATTTTCAGCATTAGCATTGGGCAAAAAATAAGCACCAAGCGAGGCTGTGTGAAAGACATAGGTTTTCCTAACTAAGCACCTGCTGTATTTTTCTTCCTACCTGACATAGATTCTATGTTTTTATATCTTTGACATTTGCTTGTATTATTTACAACTGTATTCCTAGGTTTCAGCACAGTTCCAGGTATATATAGAAGCTCAATAGCCATTTGTTGAGTGAAGAAACCAGATACTAATGGACAAATGTGTGATTTAACATTTTTGTCTGAACTTTATCTGCCCATGGAACTGGTTCAAGAACCATGTTTTACATTTTTCCCCCTTTGAATTAAAAAGAAGAGAATTCTCAGCACTTCTGTCTTCTTTCCCAAAGCAGTGCTTGACAAAGATGCATTCCAGAGATAGTGGCTAGTTGTGTCACCAGACCTGTCCGTGCATATGGTTTACACCAGGTCAGATCCTTCTGTGGGTCAAACAACTCTGTGTTTTGGACTCAGACTCATCTCTAATTCTGGCCAGTTATTTTAAAATTATGGCCATTAGTTATGGAGGAAACAGAGGACAGAGTAAAAATGGTTCAAAAGCAATTTAATATCAGTATCTGAAAAGAATCCCAGGGTCCTTATATTCTTATTGTACAGCAAAGAGCCTTGTCTTCCTACAAAGGCCTTAGAAGAAATCATCTATAAAAATGGTCCCCTCCCTCTAGAAGACTACAGTGGAAGTCTATTTGGAGGCAGTGAGTAATTCAAGGAAGGGCCTGCATTTTAATGGCCTGACCGAAACACCAAAATCTTAGGCTGATTTACTATTTTTTTTTTTTTTAAAGAGCAGACCTTCTCAAAGCATGGTTTCTGGACTAGCAACATCAACATCATCTGGGAATTTTTTAGAAATGCCAACTCTCAGACCCTACCTCAGAGCTGCTGCCTCAAAAACTCCAGGAGTTGGGTCCAGCAATCTAGGTTTTCACAAGCCCTCCAGGGACTTCTGATACACACTCAAGTTTGAGAAACACTGGTTTAGAGTCATAGAATTAGATAAGACTTTGGAACTCAGAAAGTCCAATTAGCACTCCCAAATGGAGTTCTCTATAGTATCTCTATAATGCAGATGTTGTAGGTTTGCTTGATTACTGCTGGTTTCAGGGAACTTACTACCTAACCAAATGGTCCATTTCTTTCTGGGATGCCTGTAATTATGAGGACATTCTTCTTTTGGTTGCATTAAAAATTATCTCCTCTTAGCCCTTCACATGTTTGGCCTTTGGAATTATCCAGAATGTACCTACATTCTCATATGATAGTCCTTTCATTTGTTCATTCAAATGTTTGAAGAAGTTATTGGCTCCCAGTAAGCCTTCCCATCATGAGATATGCATTCCCAGGTTCTTCACCAGATCCTTAGGCCCATGAGTAGCAAAATCCCAATGACCTGACCACTCCTGTACCCTCCCTTCTCTTGGCACACACCTGTCCATGTCCTGCAAACATGTGAGTCCCAGAACTAGACATGTTCCTACCTGTAATACCATCAGAGCAGGAGTATCTGAGGCTGATTAGTTTGATAACTAAATGCAGAACTTTGCATTTTTTAAAGTAACATTTTCCTTGAATGCACCTTGTACATCCAAAACAGTAATTGTGAGCAACTGCATGAGGTTTTAATATCTTACCACATTTATTCAGTGAGTCACTTAAAAACATTGGGTCTTCTCTGATGTTTATGTTAAAATGACTAGGATTATAGTAAATGGTTGCTTTCTGTGTTACACTTTTAAGTCTCTTTGAGTAGATAGTAATTTACAATGTCCATAATTTTTTTTAAAAGTGCAATTTTAATATAAACAAAAGGTACAAAGAGTACTATAGCCAACACTTGTGTATTAACCTTCCCAGGCCTGCCTCCTTCCTCGTCTCAACAACTACCTAATTTGGTGTTTATCATTTCCATGCATTTCTTTCTATTTGCTATATATAGATGCATTTCTAAGGCATGACTATATATTTACATAATATATAATATACATATTATATATAATTTTGTGTATTCTTAGCTTCATATGAATTGTACTGTATGTATTGTTCAACTTTATTAATATTATAATTGTTAGACTTTCCATGTTGAGATGTTGTAGGTTTGTTTTATTCATTTTCACTGCTTTATGCTATTCTGCTTTATGAATATACCATAATTGATGATATATTCTTTTGCTGGTGGACACTCAGGTTGTTTGCAATTTTTCACTATTTCAGACACTGTATGTCTTGTATATATGTGTGAGAGTTTCTCTGGGGTGTTCATCTGTCCCCTGATTTGTTTTACATGAAATACTGTCACATTTTCTCCAATAGAAACATATAAATGTATGGGTCTTTGCAACTAAATGCAGAAATTCCCATTTCTCTCTATTATGCTTTTATCTTGTTCCACATTCATTTATTCAGTCATTACAAACTGTATCTTGGGCCTTGCCACGTGCCAGAGACATAGTAGGTGGTGGAGACAAAGCGATTAGGCATAATCCCATTCATTACCAGGGTGGAAAGGGCATGGCCAGCAGAGAAGTGGTGGCTTTTGCTTTTTGCTCCAGTTGTCTTTTGAATTGTGATTCTGATGGTCCAGGTACTAGCTCTCACTGCCAGAGTAAGCCCACCAATCAGAGAAATCTCTGGCCAGATCCACCACACCAGAGTCACAGAAACAAAGCTGGTAGGCCCTGCAACCCTGGAAGGGGTGGGCCTGGAGCTGGAATGTCAGTGGGGGAGGAAGTGGAGACATCAAGACTCCGGACTCCTTCCAGTCCCCTGAGACAACACAGCCGAATATTCACCTATTTGGTGACTTGAGTTTGCACCTATTTCATCATTCTAACTGCACACACAGTGCTTGAAATATATAATATTGGCACCCACCCAAGACACATGCACATCAAGTTTTCACAAACATTCGCATTGGCCCTTGATTTCCTGAGCTCATCACATAGAAGCTAAGATCTGTGAATCTGAGGTCAGTGCTTGCTTTCTGTGCTCCAGGGCAACAGATTGTGCGTTCTGTCCTTGGTTACAAGTGTGCACTTGGCAGGAGCATGGCCTGCGTCCCTGCAAATCTGCCAACACTCCTGGACATCGGTTCCAAGCCTGTCCTTCTGGCAGTGGGGCTTCTTTGAACACCAGCAGGCGGTTGACTTCTAAGTTTAAAAGATTTCATGTACCTGCAGAACACTTCCTTGGTGCCCTCCCAAAAAAAGTGACCTGTGCCAACCAGAGAGCACATGGGAAGGAGAGTCAGAGTACATCAGGTTTATTTCACAGCTGCAGCTGGAGTCACATTAAACTTATTGCCTAATTTCCTTTGTCTAACTTGATTTCTCTTTGGCTGGGAAGCAAATAGATCGATATTGTTTTTTTTTATGCTGAGGTTATGTTGCCTGAAGGAAATTTTCCATTGGTTCACTATGCCTGCCTTTAGTCCGGTAACTGGGGCCGCGATCTGTCTGAGCAAGAAGGGCTTCCCAGATGTGCTCTCAAGGCCTGCTGTCTGCATGGAGGAGGTGCCTCCTGGAGGGGGTCACAGGGGCTGCCCCTCACAGGGTAGATCTGAGCATTTGTGCTGGGCTCTCAGCACGTTTCTCTGGCTGTCTTCTAATAAATAGCTTTGTTTTATCTTTTCCTTTCCTGCGAAGTCCTTTTCTCCCTACGTTTTCTCTATCATTTTGTATATTTGCAATGATCTTTCCCTCTCCAAAATTTCTTAAAGGTGGTTTCTTCATGTTTTTGTTATGTTTTCTTCCTGTGAATCCCCCCACTATCATCCTGCGCTATGATTGTGCCCTTTTCTTCTCACTCGGGAAGGGAAATGTTCATACTTTCCTCTCAGTTCTGTCCTCCTACCAGGCGTTTATTTAAGAGAGCTAAGTTTCTGGAGGCAGAATAATGAGAAGGCAATTTACCCACAAGAAAAACAAACGGAGCCTTTATCTGTGTAGAAGGATTGCTGAATTCCTCACATGGTGGAGGTGAGGGGGATGAGGACAATGTTAATCAGTTATCTGAAAACACATATTGATTGCATGTTCATTGTATGTAAGAAATGTGTGATAAATTATGAGTACTGTGGGAGACATAAATATAAGGTGTAATACCTCTCATCAGAGAGGCTGCATTTTGGTGAGACAAAGTTATAAACATAGTGAAGGATAACTAAGTTTTGGAAGAGAAAAATATCAGATCAACACATCAGTACCAGAGATGGAGGAGGTCTCATGTGCTGGTCTCCTTGACAAAGGAGAAGACTTCACAGATGACTGGTTTGAGCTTGGGAAGGGGCTTTGCACTAACCATATCCTTGAAGGTGGCTCTGGATAGGTGGATGGGGAGAGTAAAGTCATCCAGATGGTGGAGTCAGGGACAAAGAGGAAAATGGGAAAGATACAGTTGTGGGGTAATAAAAACTGGAGAATGAGCAGAGGAGTCAGGATGGGAAGGAGTTGAAGATGAGATTTGTCCTGGTCAGACTACCAAGGGCTTTGAATGTTAGGTGAAGTATAGCAGATTTTATGTGAGAGAGCATGAGCTATTGAATGTCTTTGAGTGAAGGTTTGAGTTGATCCAAATCTGTGCTTCCCAATTTGCCTGGCACCAGTAGAAAATGGTGTTATTTGTAGAGCACATGGCTGTAAAGAGAAGGGACTTTGGAGATGGGGAGGAGAATGTAGCATAACCAACTCACCCTGATTTGCCTGGGACTTTCCCAGTTTGAGCACTGAAACTCCCATGTCCTTGGAAACGCTCTCGGTCTAAGCCTTGGCTGTGACTGTCACTCTAGGAAGTGGCTTTTGATTGAAGGTGTTGGTCTAGAAGCTCTACCCATACCTGATCACCCTAGGGTCTGAGGGTTTTAGTCTTGTGTCTAGACCCGTCGGCTGGGGAAATCTGACTAAATCATATTTTAGGGTGATGAGTGCGTAGGATGGATTGGAGTCAGGGAGAATGGTCAGGAGGCTATTGTAGGAGTCTGGCCTGAGGGAATAAGTCAAGATGAGAGCAAAGAAAATCAAGGCCTGGAAAATGGGGATAAAAAGGAATTAATTTAGGTTCGTGAAAAATTGGAAATGGGAAGAGAGGAGTCAGAAGTGACTTCAAAGTAACTGCAGCCTTGGTCATGTATGAACCAAGCATTTATCGAGTGCCAGCTGGATGCAATACATTGTACTCAAAGTTGAGTGAAAAAAATATTACCCTAAGGGAACTTAGGATCTAATTAGACAGATAAGAAACACCCTAAATAACCCAAATCACTATAATATAAGGTAAAAGATTAGGCCCAACAGTTAAGGGACATGGCATTTAGAGCCAAACTAGGCAACTATGTTTAAATCTGAACTGTGCCAGCACAGGCTGCAGGACCTTGGGCAAGTTACTGCCCTCTTCAAGGCTCTTTCCTCCCCAGCAAAATGTAGATATGATAATAATTGTAGCAACTTTTGGGGCATTTTGAAAAGAGTTAATACCTTTAATATGGTGCCTGGCATATAGTAGAACTTTAAAAAGCATTAATATCATGATCATGTATAAAGTGATAAAGCACTAGAGAGTTACCAAGAGAGTTATCACTAGGGAGATACCAAAGTAAATGACTTTTATAATGTGGGATTCTAGGAAAAAAAGCTTAGAAAAATTCAACAATTATCCCAAATTTCAGTTTGTTTGGTCAATCACAGTTTCATCCCTGTTTATACATTTCCTCTCCTGCATATTTAGTTTGTATTTTTAAAATATTTTTTTATTTTAATTAGTTAATTTATTTATTTCTCTGTCACCCAGGCTGGAGTACAGTGGCGTGATTTTGGCTCACTGCAACCTCTGCCTCCCTAGTTCAAGCAATTCTCCTGCCTCAGCCTCCTGAGTAGCTGGAATTACAGGTGTGCACCACCATGCCCAGCTAATTTTCATATTTTTAGTAGAGACGGGGTTTCACTATGTTGGCCAGGCTGGTCTTGAACTCCTGACCTCAAGTGATCCACCCACCTCAGCCTCCTGAAGTGCTGGGATTATAGGCGTGAGCCACTGTGCCCGGCCCTGCACATTTAGTTTGTGATTGGCATGTTGGTGAGGCACAGTGGTAACCACAATTTTAGTAGAATGCCCCTTAGACATTTAATTACACAGTGCCATTAAACATGTTTGACTGGGCGCAGTGGCCCATGCCTGTAATCCCAGCACTTCAGGATCATGAGGTCAGGAGTTTGAAATTAGCCTGGCCAACATGGAGAAACCCCGTCTCTACTAAAAATACAAAAATTAGCTGAGAGTGGTGGTGGGCACCTGTAATCCCAGCTACCTGGGAGGCTGAGGCAGGAGAATCATTTCAACCTGGGAGGCAAAGGTTGCAGTGAGCCAAGATCATGCCATTGCACTCCAGCCTGGGCAACAAGAGTGAAACTCCATCTCATAAAAACAAAAAAACATGTTTGGAGGATCCAAATATATTTAGAATCCTTTGATTGTCTGTCTGATAGCATGGACTAGTGGCCTCTATATAATTTTTTTAAATGTTAGGTCCTTAATTTAGATTTCATAGTAATGGGTAACTTAAAGCTTTAAAATTTTTTGCTATTTGAAAACTTAAAACCAAATTCCTTATTTTTCTGTTGAATGGATTACTAAAAGAAAATTACTGTTTCAAAGGGTACAATCTTTTGATACAGCACAATCTCTTGCTTTTCCTTTTATTTTTGCAAGTACTTGCTAGTTTTACTTGCTAGTTTTGCAAGTAAAAATTGTTATCTTTCAGCTATGAATGACATACATTTGAGCACTAAGGAAATTGAACACTTTTTCATGTTTACTAGTCATTGAGGTTTTTTTCTTATGAAGAAATATCTATTCATGTCCTTTGTTCATGTTTCTTTTGGTAACATAATATTTGTGTCTTTATTTAAATGGTCTGTCACATTTCTTGCAAAATCCCTAAGGCTCTTTTGAGAAATAAATGCTATAGTTACATGAAAGTGTTTTGTATAAACTGTAAAGTACTACAAGCGTGTTACTATTATTGAAACATTGACTTTGTTCACTAAGGTATGTCAGAATCGTGTTTATAACAAAGAGATACTTCCAAATGCAGAAATAGCATGACTAGGCGTGAGCTCCATAGGGGCAGAGATTTTTATCTTTGTTCACTGCTGTATCCCCAGCACCTAGAACCATGGCTGGCATGGAGTAGGTGATTAATAAATGCATGTAAAATGAATGAGTTATGATAAACCCATTGAATGGTAGGGATTTTCTACATTCTTCCATCAAGAGTACTTTTTTTTTTTTCTGTCTTAAGCCAGAAGTGAATAGGGTTGTGTATAGTTCGTGGGCTAGAGCTATGGAATAGTGGTCTTAGGATTCTGGACATAGGAAACCCATTTCTTAGAACCTAACTTTCTGTATGGTAACATTTTAAGCCTAATTAGTATACTATTCTCCCTCATTTAAGAGAGAAACCAGAGACAAGAAGAGTTTAATGACCCAAGAATGATTTTCAACAATGATAAAAGACCAAGTGGTAGTTTTGTTTTTAATACAGCAGTGTTTCCAATTCCTAAAATATGGCAAACCTTTTCTTCGCTTCTCATGCCTCATTTATTGTTTTTCTGTTACCTGTGAGAATAAATTGTATGCACGGCCTAAAAGAAAACATGACAACATGCCTTCAATGGATTCATTTTTTGGTTGCCTATTTTTGGGGAAAGGTATTGTATAGAAGTTTATGCTAATGGGTATAATCTCTTATGTAGATCTAAATTCCACTACCCACAGGTATGTGGCACCATCTTTTTTTTCTAATGTTTTCCTGCTCTGTTTTTATCCCTGATTATCCTACGTCCTGTTAACGTTTTCCTTTTAAAGTGCTTTAGTATTTCTGGAAGAAGAGGGGTTAAAATTTTATATAAATGTGCATTTGGCTCTAGACTTGTGTTCTGGATGGATCGCTTATAGTGAGAGACACTATACAGTGGTTAAGCACATAGTATTTGAGCCATATACACTCATATTATGCTCTGAGGTGAGTTACTTGGCTTCTCTGAGCCTCTATTGCTTCATTTATAAGTATGAGAAAACTCTGCTTCCATAGGGTTAAAATAATGAGGATTGAATAAAATAATATATGAAAAACTTCTCACATAGTGTTTAATAGCATGCAGTAAATGGAAGCTCCAATTGAATACTTTTCCTTATTAGCATCATATTCATAATAGATGGCCTTGGCCATGGCTTCCAACCACTGAAGTGCTATTAGTAAATGTAAGAAAAGAAAGTGAAAATGTCAAGGGTGAATGCTGTTGGAAGCAAAATAATCAGGAAACTATTCCGGGAGTAACCCAGCCAGGATATATTAGTCAGGGTTCAATCAGAAAAGTAGATCCACTTGGATGTCTGTGTGTGTGAGATTATACATATGCATACGTGTGCATATATACGTGTATAGATATACACATACACATGCATATGTATGACTTGACCTTCCACACTCATAGGGGCTGGACTCTTTGCAAGGCTGCTGCCTTCATGTCTGATGCTGGAGCCTGCAGACCAGTGGTCAGGAAGGGAAGATGGAGGTGAAGTGGGAAGAGCAAGGACCAGGTCGAACCCCGACCATGAGCTGGAGCCCCACAGGGAAAGATGGAGACCTAAGCCTGTTCTTGTTGCCTTTGCCCTGGGTATGTGGTGTGGGTGGCTGCCTTTGGTCATGGGGCCAAAGTCACACACCTGGCCCAGGAGTCGGAGCAGGTGCAGGAGGATCCAGGGGGAAAGTGGAGCATTGCAAACCTGACCACATTCTCACACCACAAGATGAGTCAGCAGGTATCATGTGTGCAAAATGGCTGCTGTGTCACTTTCACCCTCCACCAGAGCTCTAGGTGTACATGCCATTAGCAATGCAGGTAACCATTTTAAGAAGAAAACAACAGGGGTTCAGAGAGGTTAAATCATTTGCCCCAGTTCACACATCTGGAAAGGACAGAGCTGGGATTCAGAGCAGGCCTGCTTGACTGCAGTATCTAGACTGTTAACCACTGCAGAGCTTATAGCCTCTTAGAAGGGCAGGCAAGGAAGGGGCACTTACAGCACAGGGGTTCGTATTTGGTCTCTGGAGCCCAACTGCCCGGGTTGGTAATCTGTCCCTCCACTTATTGACGGTGTAGCCCAGGGGGAGTTACTTCACCTTGGTTTGCTTCAATTTCCTTGTTTGTCAAAGGGGAATGATCATAATGCCCATATCAAAGGCTGAGAGTTGATACATGTGAATTCTTTGCAACAGCGCCCAGAGTTTTCAGCACCCACGAACTTGGCCGAGCAAGTCAGCGAATCCTGGAGCATCTGGCTGTGGCGGGCAGCTCATCGTGCCCTCCTGGGCGCTGCTCCCCTCCACCCCCTCCAGCACGGATGCCCTCAGGCGTGCTCCCTGGTGAAGCTGAGTCAGTTTCAAGGTCTGCAGTTCTGCAGCTTTTCAGCATCACCACCTTGGATTAGCCTTGTGCCTGTTCCAGGCCGACAGAGGTGATGTTACAGTGACTACATAAGTGCCAGCTGACTGTGCTTCCAGGAAGCAGACACCTTTTAGATTGGCCAAAGCTGGAACCATACAACTTAGTTGCTAATTGGGACCCTGAGGCTGAGCTTCTAGCTCTGACAGCCTCCAAGATGCTCTATTTCAGGAGTGTCAGTGAAACGCTAGCATGCACCACCGCTGGAAGAGATGATTAGCTGTCACCAAGTTCTCAGATGGAAAGTAGATAATTACTGTTAAAATTCCAGTGTCAGGTAATTGTTTGAATGAGTGAAGAGTATAGTGCTTTCGTCCTTTGAGCAGGGGATGAACACTGATGGCTGGAGTATTGGGGCAGGAGAATGGAGTGGGGTCAGTGTCAGCCCACTAAGTTTGATTTCTGGCCCTGCTGAGTCAGGACAACTTACTCAAGCTCTCTGAGTCTCTGTTTTCTCATCTGTTAAACGGAAATACAAATGTGGATTGTTGAGAGATTCAGTGAGGCAATGTACCTGAAAGTACTTGGAATACACAGATGCTTCATGGATAGTGGCCACACCTGACGCTGTGGGGACAGTCATTGGTGTCCCTCTGCCACTGTAACTTTTAGTGGTTACTTTTTTTTTCCCCCATCCCTTTTGTTCTCACTCCCTTTAGGTCTTTGACTGTCATTTTTTTTTCTTATTTGTGGCTCTGTCACACCAAATTTTAGGTCTTCCAATTACTCTTCAGGAACCTTGTGTTGTTATTGTTGCTTTTTGTTTGTTTGTTTTTGCCACTGGAGACATTCAGAGCAGGGGAAAAGCAAACTTTTTGTAAAGAGTCACATAGTACTTTTTTTTTTTTTTTGGCTTTGTGGGCCATATGGACTGTGTTGCTAGTACTCAACTCTGCTGTTGTAGTGCAAAAGCAGCAACAAATATTATGTAATGAATATGTAAATGAATGTGACTGTGTTTCAATAAAACTTTATTTACAATGCAGGCTGTGAGCCAGATTTGGCCTGTGGGCCATGGTTTGCCAACCTCTGGTTTAGAGATTTGAAGATTTCAGACTCCTCTCATTGAATATCCAAGGTCATCTCTTCAGATGGGCATCCTGATTTCCAGTTCACACCAAGGAGCCTTTGATACCTGGAAGGCTTTTTGCCTTATTTTTCCACAGCACAGTCTTCAGACAGTGAAGCAGGAAGTTACTTTGTTATTCACAACTCTTATTTTGTTTACTCATTTAAGTTTAGAAGATTCTAAACAAATTCCACTTAAACACTTAGATCTTAAGTGACTTCATCAATTCAAAACCAACGGGTGGTTTTGAGCAGTGAGCATTAGGTAAAACTTCCTAGCCTTGGCAGAAATATATAAGCTTGGTACTAGTACAGTGAGCGTTGCATGATTACTGACTGCCTCAGGTCACTTCCAAAAGAGCTTACAGACCCTGCACTGAGGTTCAAATAAGCTGGGAACCCTTTTTACTACACAAATCTGAGTTCAAGATCTAGTTTTCCCATGTGCCAACTGTGTCTTAGGCAACCTTATTCAGCCTTAGTGTTCTCATCCACAAAATAGGGATAATAATAATAATATTGATATCGTATGTTTATCGTGAGGATTAAAGATAATGCTTTTAATGCCTAACTCAGAGCAAAGAGGCCATAAATACTTGTTATGCCTATTATAAGAACATGTTTGTGATGGCTTTGGAGTTTCTGAGTGTCCCTTCAGCTGTGACGTGGGAATAGAATCAAGGGCATTTATGTTTGTTTGCTTTGTTACCTTCTCAGGAAAGCTGGAGGCCAGGTCTTGATTCTTAGGATTGCAGAACTTGAAGTTCTCCTGACCTTTAAAGAGTGGTGCAGCCCATTTTTGTGGATTTCACACAAGCATTCTGGGTTTCATCGTTGTCTGGCTTGACCATAGACTTTCCTTCTCTTTTTTACTAACATACCTCACTCCCTGGTTGTCAGGAAGTTATTTTCCAGTGTCAAACTACATTTCATCTGTCAGCATTTATGCTTACTAACTCTTTTCATTTCCCTCAGTAGGGATGGAGGGAAAATAGGTCATCTTCTTCCTTTCAAAAAAAGAGTAAAGTTTATAAGTCCCCCAGATATTTCTGTTATCCAGCTACTCTTTTCCATCCCTTAAATTGACAGGCCTCCTTCCTGTCATCCCTTCACAGTCTAGTCATTCTGTTGGGGGAGGTTAGGACGGGGACTTGCTCCCAGAGCTCCCAAGATGGTGGTGGGCCACTCGCAAAATGGCGGTGGGCCGCTTGCAAAATGGCGGTAGGCCGCTTCCAAGATGGTGGCAAGCCTCGTGTTCTCTGACCTGAGGTTCTTGGCCTCACAGATTCCAAGGAATGGAATCTTGGGCCATGCAGTGAGTGTTGTAGCTCTATTAGAAGCCGTGGGTCACGGAAGAGAACCGTGGAACCCAGTGACTAGTGTTCAGCTCTATTAGGACCAACCCAGGCGCTTAGCCATGCAGGAACAATGGCAAGCCTTTAGTCCCATCGGGAGCGGCAATGGGCACCTCACTGGATCAGGAACACAGCAGACACCTTGTCAGATCTGGAGGGATGGAGGTCAGCAGCATGTCTGTGACTGTGGCAAACAGCAGTGGTGGGCGGGGAGCGAAAGCTCAGCTCCAGTGGTGACAAACACGGACCAGAAGAGAGCGCAGTTGCAAGGTGAATACAGTGAAAACAGAGCTCCCATACAAAGGGTTGGGACCCAAAGAGGGTAGCCATTGCTGGCTTGAATGCCTGGGTTTATATCGGGATCATTGTCCCTCCCACTGTGCTCTCAGGCGATGGATGATTGGCTATTTCTTTACCTCCTGTTTTTGCCTAATTTGCATTTTAGTGAGCTCTCTTTACTACCTGATTGGTCAGGTGTGAGCTAAGTTGCAAGCCCCTTGTTTAAAGGTGGATGCAGTCACCTTCCCAGCTAGGCGCCTGTAGGGATTCTTAGTCGGCCTAGGAAATCCAGCTAGTCCTGTTTCTCAATTCCTTTTTCTACCTAAAATATGGAGCTAAAGCAGAACATACCAATAAGTCCCTGGCCTATTTTGTACTTTCAGGAAGGATGTTAGGTGAGTTTTACCCAGTGTATTTCCATATAGGAAACTGACATCTTTTCCTGCTCAAGTTGTCCCCGTAGTCTGTCAAGCAATGTCAACTTGCCAAAGGCAAGACAGCTTCCTGGGAAGGATGACAATAAAATTATAAGACCAAGTCCACACGTGACCCCAGAAAGTTATTTCTAACTCTCACCAGTATGTCAGGCCAATAGCCTGGCTTTCCAAAAGCTAATAATCATACCTTACCTATAAGTACTTATCTGTTTAATATTCGTAAGACATACATCCTAGTATCATGCTAGGTTGACTGATTCACATTCAGTTCCTGTTCCTTAAAGACACTAAATTATTTTTAGTTTCCCACTTTCTGAAAGCTACCATATAGAACATGGAATATTTATGCTAAGTAGAAATCCAGAAATTTGCTAATAGCTTATTTGCAGATAAACAAATACATATATAAAATGCCTCTGTTTGCTCAGTACTATGTGAGGCATAGGAGGTGAAGGACATGGTATCTACATACAAGGTCAGCTTGCTCATGTCTAAATCCAATTTATCTCACCATGATCTACATCACCATCCATGACCTATATTACATACCTCCAAGGACAAAATACGAGAATGAACTTTATTCCTTTAAGTCAATATTTGGGGAGTATTTTTATAAACCTGCATTAAGTATTTTGTCATCTACTGAGCACCGGTAGAGTTCCAAGTTATTGTCCAATTTAGATTTAATAATGTGGCTGAGACAATTCCCATTTTCTCTTCTACAGGAGGCGGGTATAGAAGTCTAAATAGAGGCTGGAAGATTGATGGGTGCAGTGAGTGGCAACTTTGCTTAATAATGACAATGTACTTGAAGCAGCACCATTTAGCATTTCCAGAGATGTGGCTGCTTTGCTCCCCATTTATATAACTTGTCACATCTAAGAAATTGACAGAAGAGGTAGTTTGAAATAGACAGAACACACGTTTTAAAAAAAATCTTCTATGGTGATTACATCAAGAATGACTGGTCAATTTTGGCTTAAGGAGTTCTTAATAGCATCCTAAATCCTTTACTGCTAAACAGAAAACAGACCAAGAAACATCATGGAGTATGAAACAAGCTGCTTCCTATTTATTTTCTGGTGGATTAAGAATGTTTTCATCAACTACATGCTTTCCAGGTAGCTTCCCATAAAGCTTTCAAGGGGCAGTATTGTCTAGTGGTTAAGAGCACAACCTCTGAAGCCAAAGGCCCAGGCTTGTATCATACATCATATTCATATCTCAGCTACATGAACTTACTAGCTGTGTAACATGGGGTGAATGTTATTAATCTTTCTGTGCCTCATCATCCTTATCTAGCCCATGGGAATAATAATAATAATAATAATAATAATAATAATACCTACCTACCTCATAGAAAGATGTCATGATAATTATTGTTTCACATTGAATATATAAGGCATCACACAATACAATGTCGAGAGATGAGGTATGTTTTTAAAGATGCCACTAATAATCCTGACATGATTCTATTAACTTTTTTTGTTTCTCACGGCAACCTGGTAAGAATCTATCTGTTGCAAGGCCAAAATGCCTGAGTGGGACAGAATAGAACAGAATACCTAAAACAAGTCATTTCTCTGGGGTTGGGGAGACCCACATTACTCTAATAAATTCTCTTCTCTCCACAATGTTCCCCTGAATGCACACGGGTGGTGTTGCTGTCTTCTGCAGGCTCTGCTTCAGTGATTTTCTCATCTGTAAGAGCACGCGGCTCTTTGACGGAAAGCTATTCGCAAAGGGACAGAATGTTTTTCTGCAGCTGTGATGTGAGTGGCATCAAAGTTATTGGCTAAGTTGGAAAATAGCTTAATGTTTTCAGGGCTTCTGCTTCCGTATCTGCTTCTGCCTTGGAGATGTGTATAATTGGGACTCAGTAAGACAGCCTTGACACCCCTCTGCAGCGAGACGTGCCTCTTTCATACAGGCTTAAAGTGAGCTTAACAAAGAGTAGCTTTTGCCTAGGGGCAGAGTGACCCTGGAGAGCACCCTTTCCGTGAATCTGCTAATGAAGAGTCAGCGGCCAGGAACTCAGCCTTACTCCCTAGATGGTCAGCCTTTCATCATTCTGTATCCTTCCTGTTGCTGCCAGAGCAGGCCAAAATCCTAGCTGTCCAATCAATCATTAGAGCGAATGTATTTCTCACAATTGCCACTCTCTTGAGCTGCTTTGCATTTGGTAAATTTGAAAACTGTTTAGTAATGAATCTTGCAGCTCTTTGCTTTTGCCTACAAATGGAGTGAGAACATCGCCCCACATCTGCATCTGTTCTGCAGAAAGTTTAGTTGAAAATATCTTCTTGGTTCTTTTTGAGTCACAGGCCTTTTGAACTCTGCCTCAGAAACATCCATGGGTTCTTCATTAAGGGAATTATTCTCCAGAGAACAAGCTGTCTATCAGCCAGGGACTTTGGTTGCAAACCCTGGTAACTAACCTGTGCTCACTTCAGTGAAAACATACTCTGTGGGAAGGCCATGGGGAGCTCACAGGTGGAAGGGACAGCCCCTGCTCTGGCTTGGAATGGTTGGAGCCCAGGGCGGCCCCAGGCAGCTTGCAGAAGGAATTGGTCTGAGCGCAGGGGTGTACCCTCCAACCGCTTTTACTTATTTTTGTCACCCTGCAAAATATTCTAAATTACTGGGAAAGAGAATGCAATTGCCCACCTCTTGGTTAGGGAAAAGCAGACAACCATGCCTAAGGATCTTGTCAGATTATCTCCAAAGCAGGAAAGTAGTTTCTTAAAGAAAAATTGGGGTGCTGACACCAGAAGATGGGAGAATGGACGTCAAGGGGCCAAACCACAGTTCTTGTTCTTCTGCATGTCTCAGGATGGGATAGTGTGTGGGGCCCACTTAAAAACTTAGATACACTGCAGAAGATACATGATGCCTGCTCCAAATATCTCACAGTGTCACTGCACCCCAATGACAATAGTGTATTAGTCCATTGGCTGAATCTATTAGTCAGAGCCTGGATGTGGGTTTTCTTGCTTTTTTTTTTTTTTTTTTTTTTTGAGATGGAATCTCATTCTGTTGCCCGGGCTGGAGTTCAGTGGTGCCATCTTGGCTCACTGCAACCTCCATCTCCCGGGTTCAACTGATTCTCCTGCTTCAGCCTCCTGAGCAGCTGGGATTACAGCCACGTACCACCCTGCCCCGCTAACTTTTGTATTTTTAGTAGAGACAGGGTTTCACCATGTTGGCCAGGCTGGTCTCAAACTCCTGACTCAAGTGATCTGCCCGCCTCGGCCTCCCAAAGTGCTGGGATTACAGGCGTGAGCCACCATGCCCGGCCTGTTTTCTTGCTTTCTTCCAAGATTGTCTCCCAGCCTTCAAAGCACTGCCTGCTCATCGGATGACATGAGGCCCACCAGCTCTGCAGGGGAGGTCATGTGAGTCTGACTTTGACCTTCACACCTGGACCTCAGCTGCTTCAGGAGAAGCCACTTTGGGCAAATTACAAGAACCTGGGGGATGTTTCATTACAGTGAAAGAAAGGCACAGGGTGAGTTTTGAAAGGATGGGTCTGTTCCCATGTGCTATATGACAATGGCCCTAGAAGGGTGTTAAGATACTGTGCTAAACACTCACCTCTGTCCAGGGCCTCTCTTACAGACAATGCCTGGAGGTCAGTTGGGCTCAGCCTTTACATTCAAGAAAGGCCTCAGATTTGTGCTTTTCAAATGATCACAAAAGCAGATTTTTCTAAAAGTCCCATAGGTACATTGCAAGAATTGAAAGACAAAGCTGTGTCAGGCAGGGTTCTTAGCTGCAATCAAGAGAAGTCCACTCTAAATAGTTAAACAAAAAGGGAATGTATCAAAGGATACTGGGTGGCTCATAGACTCTCCAGGAGGGCTGGAGGAGCAAGCTGAGAGGCGGAACAGCCAGGACTGATGCCCCAGGCATCCCACAGGGCATCATAGAACTCTGATCCTGCTCCTAGGCACAGATACTGTAGGTCACCTCACTGTGGTGGAGCTCAGATCCTACTGCTAGAATCTCTGTCACAGCTGGCCCTAAACCCAGGATTGACCCATCTCTGTCCTCCACATGGATTCCTGTGGTAGCTGCGTCCTGTGTCACCAACTTGCCAGGCAAAGTCTGGTGCTAGGGCATCATTTTGAAGGAGCCCAGGTCACATGCCTGGGCCCCAGCTGCAAAGAAGGCTGGGAAGACATGTTTTTGGCTTCTGCCATGGGGAGAATTCCCAGAGGAAGTGTGTTCAAAGGAATGACAGATGTCCTTACAAAGATGTGTGACTCTGAACTTGCATTTGTTCCAATAATGGACCACATCTCCCAAACTGCACAACAAATGCATAGATTTTAAATACCGTTTGGTAGTAATCTGATAAATCACGTGATGATATTGTTTTGTATTTTTATGTTTAAAACTGTCTAGAATTTAAATATTGAAATTGTACCACAAGTTTTAAAACTTTCTTATGGCAGGGTTACAAACATAACAGTATTCTCAAAAGTTGAAAGTGGTTTCTGCCTCTCACAAGTTCATTCAATATTAAACTACGTGAACCTTGGGCGAGTTCTGAAACAGCTCTATTTCAGCATTATCATCTTGGAAATGTAGTAATAATACTGAGCTGTGGGCTTACTACAGTTGGTAATATTAGAATCGCCAAGTATTTGTAGGTATTAGTGAACAAGTATTTCATATAAGCTAAGATGCCACTAAGAATGATAGTTATAACAATTTTACTTATTTATTCATTACTAATTAACCTGGACAGCATGCTAGAAAACCCAACAGAAATGGACTGGATGTTTACCTCTCATTTACTTCAGTGTTCTGTTCCCAAAACACAGTCATGTCCCAGAGGACAGTGGAGGCAGGAATTTAAACTGACCTGACTAAGCAGGAAGACAATCATGCAATCTTTTTATTTGATCATCACATAAACATTTATAAAGCACGTAGTATGTGCTGAAGCTAAACCAACCTAGTCTCTTTCTTAAAGTGTGCACCAAGTAGGAAAAAAGAGCCTTGTCAAGAGATCATTGTGATACTTTCAGATAATGCTAAACGTCAGAGGAAAATGTTCAGTTTCACCCTGTGTCATCAGGGTCAGCTTCTAGGGACCAGGATTCTTGGGTGGAGTTTTAGGGAAGGGAGAAGGGCAGAAGTGAGGAGGGCATTTAGGGAAAAGATAACCTCATGTGCAAAGATTCAGAAGTGGGAAAGCTCCTAAGATTGGAGAATTACAGCTTAAGCTGGAAAGAAAAAGTTGGGTGCCAAATGACACCCTGTCAGACACCTTCCAATGTGAAAGTGGAAGCACATTCCTTTTGCTGCTGGTGATAATGCCTCAAATTTACATTTTGTGTTAATTTGACTTCATTTACATAATGACTTATTATAAAGAATCTCTTAGATGTTGTCTAATTGTCCTCTTTCTCTTGCTAACCCCAAGGCTGAGAAAGTCAAGGTAATGACCTTCAAGGCAAAGAAATTCGATTTGATATTTTGCTGTGTCAACCTCATTTTAAGATCACAACTTACGTCCAGGAAACAGTATAACAAGAACGCTTAAGATACTTGGAATCCACCATCTTCCTTTTCTTAGCCCACAGAAAAAGCTACTTTGTATATTCCCTCCTGTATTTGCCCACATGCATATATATTTTTCTGGTAGACATAATGTACATATTCTCTGTCGCCAGTTTTTCCATTAATATTACATAATTGTCAGGGTTTTTGCTTCTGAGAGTATTTTAAATTCTAGTCTTTCATAAATGCCTAATATTCTATAGAACTGACTTTGGAAAATAGTTATGCTTCAGTTTTTAAATAGTTTAGGCAACATTGTAATGACAATCTTTGTGTATAAAGATTATTTCTTCTGTTAGATGTTTTCCCTAAGAACCTCAGTAACTCTTAAGAATTTCTTTTTTCCTCCCATTCATGTACTTTAAATAACCATTTCAGCACAAATTTTTAATTCATTTTACTTTCTTCATATAGCAGCCTTACTAATGCATCAGTCCAAAAATCTTCTTTATATAGTATGCTGTAATACAATCCCAAGAGTCCCTCCCATCAATATAACTGTGATGCTTAGGAATGCAGCTACCCAGGCTATGGAAATATTTGACAGATTGTAATGGTCATAAAAAGTCTTTTCACCCTGAAAGTCTGAAACCTCTCTATATTGTTTCCTAGCTTTATTTTCTTGGAGTTTGTATCTTTCATCACCATAATTCATCATAACTCATAACTCATTCTATACTTAGTATTCCTTTAAATATTTTCTTCAGTTTCCTGTTTTAGTGATGTTATTTACCACTGGATTAATACCCCTCCATCCTTCTTAATGTTTGAAATTATTGTTGTATTTGTACCTGCCTCCTACTTCTTGGTGATTATTTGACATTTCTTTATATCAGTAAGTTGGTTCCTAAGGTCACTGAAAGCTCTTTTGTTTGCTGCAGCATACACTTAAAATATGACCCAGCAATTTCACTCCTGGGTATTTACATTAGAGAAATATTCATGCAAAACAGGTACCTGAATGTTTATAACAGCTCTATTCATATTCATCAAAAAAACTATTTAGAAACAACTCAGATGACCTTCAGTAGGTGAATGTATAGCACACTGTGGTATGTCCATACAGTGGAATACTATGCAGCAACAAACAAGGAGCTATTCATACACACAACAAATTGGATGAATCTCAAAGGATTGATGTGGACTTAAAGAAGTCAGTCTTGAAAGATTACATACTCTATGGTTCTACTTATATGACAGTCTTGAAAAGAGAAAACTATAGTAATGAAGACTAGATCAGTGGTTGCCAGGTGTTAGGGATTGGGGGAGGGTGTGACTACAAAGGGGTAGTGTGAGTCTGGGGTAGTGGTAGCACTGTTCTGTGTCTTAATTGTTGTGATGGCAACACAAATCTATGTATGTGTAAACATTCATAGAAATGTACACCAAAAGGTCATTTTTATTGTAAATTTTAAAGATATAAAACGATCCAAGTTTCCAGGCCAGGTGCAGTGACTCATGCTTATAATCCCAGCACTTTGGAAAGCCAAGTTGGGTGGATTGCTTGAGCCTTGGAGTTCGAGACCATCCTGGGTAACATGGCTTAACCCTGTCTCTACCAAAAACAATATAAAAATTAGCCAGGTGTGGTGGCACATGCCTGTAGTGCCAGCTACTTGGGAGGCTGAGGTAGGAGGATCGCTTGAACTGAGGAGGTAGAGATTAAGTGAGCTATGATGGTCAAACCACTGTACTTCCAGCCTGGGCAACGAGAGCAAGACCCTATCTCAAAAAATTAAAATTAAAATAAAAAAAAATCCCAGTTTCATCAAACTAGTCATATGTCCTTTGGCAAATGATATAACCTTTCTAAATCTCAATTTATTTTTCCTATAAAATGTGGAAAATACTCTCTACCTTGGAGAGGTGTTCTAAAGATGAAATAAGTTGTTATAAACCATCTCCATGACATACTGGATGCTCCTCTTTCTCTTTTCCATGGCAGCTGTTTCTCACTGGGAGCAGATTCTTTTTTATTATTATCATCACCGTGCTTTTTTACAGCTATTTGGCTCTTAGGTAGCAGCCTGGAGCCACTGACGGTTTCAAGCAGGAAAGTGACATGATCTGATCTTCATTTTTAAAAGATAATTTGAGCAGCTTTGTGGAGAGTGGTAAGGAATGCAGGGGGGTAAGAGTTGAAACAAAGAAGCCAGTAAGAGGTGTTGGGGTTGTCCAGGTGAGAGATGATGGTGTAGACTCCAGTGGGAGCCATGGAGAGGGGGAGAGGAGGAGAGGGGTCTTATTTTGGGAGGAGGTAGAACAAAGTAGCTTGCTGCTGGCTTGAGGGGTGAGGAAAGATAAATGGTGATGTCATTTACTGAGATGAGAACTCAAGGGAAGAGCAGACTTGAGCAGGTGGGTTGTGGTCAGCATTAAAAGTCAAGAATTCTGTCTGGGCATGTTGGGATTGGAAACTAAGTAAGCAGTTGGACCAAGGACCAGGCAGTGTTATCTTGTTCATTTCTAGGACTGCAGCACACAGCAGCTGGGGCTTCCTCCTCAGCCCTTCCAGATAAGGCTGGGGGAACTTTGAGCTGCTCCTCCTTAGACGCACTCAGCCTTGAGGATTTTAGCAAAATTTATCTCTTTAATCCATTCCTGAGAGGGATTGTGGAACCTTCTACCAGAATTCAGAATATGCTATTATTCTAAGTGAAGTAACTCAGGAATGGAAAACCAAACATCATATGTTCTCATTCGTAAGTGGGAGCAAAGCTATGAGGATGCGAAGGCATAAGAATGGCACCATGGACTTTGGGGACTCAGGGGGAAAGGATGGGAAGGGGTGAGGGATAAAAGACTACACACTGGGTTCAGTGTACACTGCTCGGGTGATGGGTGCACCAAAATCTCACAAATCATCACTAAAGAACTTACTCATGTAACCAAATACCACCTGTTCCCCAAAAACTATGGAAATAAAAAATGTTAAAGAAAAAAAGGACTCAGATTATGCTCATATAATTCACTGCTGCCAGATTATTTTCTTTTCCATTTAATGAGATTTAAGGAAAGGAGGCATGTAGCATTTTCAAATACCTAGCCTGGAAGTCATCAATCATTTTGTGTAAGATTGAAAAATATTATTAAACTACAGAGAATGATGACACATGTATGACATAGAATATGCTAAGAGATTATATTCCAACATATTTGGTTATTTCTGTTATCTTCAAATTTCTAGTTTTGCTACAGACAATGAAAGAAATTACATATATACTTTTCCTTGATAACTACCAAATCCAATTTGATAACTATCAAATAGCTATTTCCTTTGGGAAGGCAGGAGCAGGCATGGGATTTGGGAAGGGGTTTTGAAGAAGCCTCCATTGTATCTACAAAAAGTTAAAATTCCACAGAGCTGGGTGTAGGGTCAGTGTGTTCATCAGTCATCTGTGTTTAAAAATATTTTATAATTTAAAAACAAAAAAATGTTAACATATAAATAAAAATAATTTTAAAATCTGAACATAAAAGACAATGCCCTCCTTCCACCCACTCTACCCTCATTAATCACCTTAAAGAGTGATCTCTTGGGTTTTTCTCTCAGAAAAATGGAATTACTTTGTAATGAAATGTTAATGTTATGTTCTATTCTTAAAGTCACTTGTTACAGTGATGAAGCTATGACTTAATAGAGTTGCTAAATTTTCTTCTAAGTCATTCTTCTATTAGTATTGTATATTTATCAAGTGAGCTGGTGATGATGGGGAACTTGTTTGTTGTTTTCACAAATATAGGACTATCTCAGCAAAAACTCATCATCAGGCTGTTAACTTCAATATTTTCGAGGGCATGGTTTGCCACGGGGTGCCCCTTGTGACTATTTCAAGAGGCAAAGTGGTGTATGAAGCCGGAGTGTTCAGTGTCACGGCAGGAGATGGGAAGTTTATTCCTCGAAAACCATTTGCTGAATATATTTACAAACGAATAAAGCAGCGAGACCAGGTGAGTGTGCCACAGTAGGATACTGCTACAGGTCAGACTGTCTCCTGCTCCTGGATATCTGGTTGGTAGTGGTGGTGTTGACACTACACTTGGTTTAAGGTGTTCCTGGGGTGTCAGGATTGATATGAGAGATTAGAGATGCCATGTTTTAGAGAAAGGATCATTATTGGATGGATGCATTTCCCCTTGCAGACTGATAGGTCAGTTTGGGATTTCCAGATTGTGGGAGAATCTGGTGGGGGCTTTTGGCAATTGTGTTAGTCAGGGTCCTCCAAGAGGCAGACACCCAGATGGATAAAGGTGTATGAGTTTTATTGGGGGAAACACCTGTGAAAGAAACTAGGAGGTGGCTGGAAAAGATTGGGAGAGCCCTCAGATTTCAAGTTAAGTCTGAAACCAGTGAAGAAAAGAAAGAGAGAAAATGGGTAGGATCATCCTGGAACACCCTACAGTCTAGGGGAGGCTGAGAAAGGCCTTCAGGGAGTCCTAGAGCCATGTCTCAGATCTCCCAGCTACAGGTCAGGCCCAGTCATTGGTTGAGAGCCACTGTGGGAGGTGTGACCTCTGTGCGTAAGTGTAATGGAGTTCAGAGCTCAGCCCCAGCCCCTTGAAAAAATGTGCTCCCAGTTGAAGATCGATCTGCAAGGCTCGTTTTTATGACCACCAGTGCAATGGTGGAGTTTTGGGCTGGAGAAGACCGAAATACAAATTCTGTCTTGCCCTTGCCACCATTTCCTAGCTGTGTGGACTTGAGCAAGTTTCTTGATCCTCCTTGGGCTCAATTCCCTCATCTGGAAAATTACAACAATGTTTCCTTCCTAACAAATTGTGACACTCAAATGGGTTTTTTAAATGAAAGGCATGGCCCAAAGCAGTAGCTCACCACACCTGTAATCCCAGCCCTCTGGGAGGCAAAGGTGGGAGAATCACTTGAGGCCAGGAGTTTGAGAACAGCCTGGGCAACAGAGTGAGACCCCATCTCTACAAAAAGTTTAAAAATAAAAAATAATTAGCCAGCCACACCAGTGCACTCCAGCCTGGGCAACAGGTTGGTAGGAGGTCAATAAATGTCATTTTTGTCTCTTTGCTTTCCCGTTTTGATGAACAAATCTATATCAAAGACCCCTGTTATTATAAAAGAGATATTTGGGCTTTCACACAAGTTGTGTTTAGTTCACACAGAGTTTGAAATAATTTTAGATTTTTACTATGCCAAATACACTAAAATATTTGAGAATTTTAGATTTTAAAAATCTAGATTTCTGGATTTGGGGGCCAGGGGAAGCAAACCTGTGTCCTCAATTCCACATGGGTCCAATGGGCCAGAGCTAGATGGCAGGCCCCTAGCTAGGAGGTATTTCTTGGTTTCACCCAGAAGGCTTCACACATTACTTGCCTGGCCATGTAGATGGTAGTGTTTGCCACCCTTGGACTAGTTCTAAGGCTTCTCCCTCTTCTTTCTATTTTTCAAATGGACCTCTCCTTTTCCAGAGCTCTCTGGCTGTTTTTTTGATTCAGTTCATTTGGATCTTGTAGACTCTTTGGTTTCTCCTCTAATGTCTTATGAAAAATTTTTACTTGTGGATTCTCAGAGTCCATTATGCAAGATTTATCCATTTTTAAACACTTCCTAAGGCTTTTATTAGGTAAACAAATGTTCTCACGTGCTTTAAATTATCAGAAATGCTATAGCTCTTTTTATGCTGTATTTATATGCTCAGTCAAAATAGATGGTTTAAGGTTACAGTTAATATTTCGGGGGAGTTAGTTTATAAATGTTACCACTAATGGGTGACAAGTAGGTGGTAACTGTAAGAATCCTAGGATCCTAGGTGTTTCTGAAGATGTATGTGATAAATAACAGCAGCACTAACATTTAGTGAGTGCTTACTGAATGCAAGACACACTGCTAAGGTCTCTGTCACCACAATAACCCTGGGAGGGAGGGAGGTATTTTTTTCACTTAAAATTAAAGAACTGGCCAGGCATGGTGGTTCACACCTGTAATCCTAGCAGTTTTGGAGGCCGACGCAAATGGATTGCCTGAGCTCAGTAGTTCAAAACCAGTCTGGGCAACAGAACAAAACCCCATCTCTACTAAAAATACAAAAAATTAGCCAGGCGTTGTGGCACACTTCTGTAGTCCCAGCTACTTCGGAGGCTGAGGCATGAGAATAGCTTGAACCTGGGAGGTGGAGGTTGCAGTGAGCCAAGATCACACCACTGCACTCCAGCCTGGGTGACAGAGTGAGACTCTGTCTTAAAAAAAAAAAAAGTTAGAGAACTGAAGCTTCAAGAAATTAAGAAATTTGTCCAAGTCACACAGACAAGTATATGGCAGGGCCAGGACATAAACCTTGCTTATCTGATTCCAAAAGCTTTATCCTTAAGTAATAATAGATACTGTAAATTATAAACATTGAGTTGAATGAAGTAATGAAGGGTAAGTTACTCAGCATTTGTTTCGGAAAAAAGTCTCTCAAGGAAAAAATTAAGTTGGAGGCACTGATGGCAGCTGGTGCATTCATGAGACTATAGCAGTAATCTAGGAGATGAACAGAGAGGGTAGATTTAGGATATCATAAAGTAGTAAAATTAATAGAACTGGGTGATAGATTATGTGACACCTGAAGTGGATCCAAGGCAGGGCCAATCTTGGCATCAGTTCCAGTTGCTTCCAGCAGGGGCGCTAGACTAACAGGGAACCCTGACGGACCATATTTAAGTGCTTGGCTTTGCCTTAGTTTTCTTGCAGAGAAAATGTTTTAAGGCAGCAGAGGTCCTCAAATCATTGGTTTCATCAGTTCTCCTTTGCAAATTGTTTTGTGATTTTTTTGGAAGAATTAATGCCAACTGCAATTTTTATGAGTTCACTATCAATTCTGTGAATTATTTTAGTTTCTTAGTACTTTTTTCTAATATCAAATTTTTATGCATTTTAGTGCATCATTGTTTTAAAAATATCAATACATGATAGTTATCATGTGTTGTTTTGAGCACTATCTGCCAAGCTCTGTACTAAGTGGCTTATATTCATTATTTTACTTAATCCATACAGCAAGCCAAGTGGTAGGTATTATTGTTCCCATTTTACAGAATAGAAAGCTGAGTCTCAGTAAGATTAAGCAACTTCCTAGGTTAAGCATTAAGTAAACCTAAGAGCCAGGATTTGTGATAAGGTCTTTTTGATTCCTACTGTACCACTGGACCTCTGTAGATACAAAAAAAAAATAAAAGGAAGAAAATAGTCACGAAACCCAAATCACAGAGAAATGCCTTATTAAAAAAATGTTGGTGTGGAAAAGATATTAAATAAAATGGATACAATTAAATGAGGTTTGGGAACTGTCTGGAGATGGTTCCCTATGGCATTAGGCAAAAACAACTCACAGGATAAAAATATAACACAAAGGTTAAGAAAAAGAATCATAAAAACCCTAGATTTTTAAACTCACGTGAGGTTATCAAAGTCTGTGCTTTGGTTTTCATTTCAAATACTCAGATTTCTTTGTGAGTGAGGATAAGAGATTGAGGGCAAGCAGGAATAGCCAATGCTATTTCTTTGCTTATCTGTTATCCCTACCAAGAAAATTAATCACTTCCTATTCTGGACTCCCAAAGCACACAGTACAGAGTCACATCAGCATTTGCCAGTCCCTGAACTCAGCTGGTCTCCTGGCTAGAGTGTTAGTTCCTTCAGAGCAGCATCTTATTCTTTTTTGCCAGTACTTGGTACATAGCAGGCATCTGGTAAATGAATAAACTGCAAACAGAAGGAGCAAAGGCTATAGTTTCAGAAGTGCATAGAAGGAAATTTAACTAAATTTACCCAGCAGATTGTCCCTGCCTTATTTCAAATAGTGGGATTATCTGTGACAGCTTGATTCTTATCTATGATTTTATTATATAATAATAAAATTTGTCAGCATCATACCATGCAGCTATTACTGTTACTGGATCTTTTGGGAAATTTCAAAGGAAAGAAAAGACATTTTTATCTGATTTGACAGCTTTGGGGAATTGCTAATTTATTTATTTTAAAATGTAGACAGCTGATCCTAAAGGAAAATATTGAATCAGAAGATGAGGCATCAAATTTTATTTGATAAATATAACATAATAGAATATATTTCAACTTCATATAAAAGTTGTTTAAGGAAAGGAAAGTAAAAGAAAAGAGGGAGGGGAAAATGTAACAGCAACTTGGATGTTCAAGAGAATTCTGACTGAGCAAAATTATATATTATTAATTGTTTACAAAAAATATATAGCTCTTTAAGTTAAAATGCGTTTGTTTCTTGAATTTTGTGTGTTTAGAGTGTTATAAGTTCCAACAAAATGTGAAAGTATAGACATTTGTTAAGTCATCTCTTTTTTTTCAGTGGTAGGGAACCCCAAACTTTCTGGAAAATCAGGGTCACATTTCATTTTATAGAGAAACAGGAATAGCTTGGAGTAATGTATGGTTTCAGAATACTGCTGCCAAAGCTTTTAAACTGGGTTGTATCTTTGCAATGATAAGCATAATTTGCCTCGTAGATAAGATAAAATCAAGTGGATGGCTGCTTTGGTCCTTGAGATGGGTATTCTCCATTTCTGAAATAACCATTTGTCAATGTCTTTCTCAAGGTGGTAGCTCAGAGAAAATAATTTAAGACATATCACTTTCCATATAATCCTAATTTCTTCAGATTAATTACTACCAATACAAGGTAACACAAGAGACATATGTATGCATCTCTGCCCATCTCTTCATTCAGTGGTGTCAGTTTGGTAGCTTGAAATCAGCCAGGGAAGGAGTATTTGCACCACAGAAATAGGCAGGTGCTTTAAGTTAGGACTTGAAGGGTGATGAGGAAAAGGGAAGGTAGAGATAGTTGTTAATATTTACCAGCACATCACTATAGACAGGACCTTTTCTACTCTTTTTCATGCTTTATCTAATCAGTCAACATTCGTTTAGTAAATATTTATTGACCACCAATTCTGTTCCAAGCACACTTTAATTCTTACAACAACCCTTGGAGGTAAGTAGTGATATTTCTATTTTATAGATTAAGAAATAGAGGCTCAGTGAACTCACCTAGTTACTAAGTGACAGTGTTGGGACTCAAACCCAGGTTTGTCTACCTCCAAAGCCAATCCCTTTAACCTGTATCACTGCAGTATCCTAACCATAAAGTTTAATCTCTACTCAAACAAATAGCCACCCATTCCCCCATCCTCAGGATATCACTCCCTCAGACTCCCCTCTGCACAGAGGGTTCACTTCCTCTTGGACTGGCAAATTTACCAGAGGAACCAGCCCTGAAATGAGACAGCCCAACTTTGTAGCTCACAGCATTTTTATTTATTTATTTATTTATTTATTGCTTCAAATCTTTCCCTCTCCCACTCCAGCCAGGATATTTTAAGGATTAAATTGAGATATTTGGTAAGTTGTAAACATCATCAAAACGTCAATTTTCATTGTTATAGATCACCGGTCACACCTATGGCTTCCTCATGTACTAGTGATTCACAGAGCCCTGGGTAGCTCAGTTCAGTGTGTACCGAGCACTCTGTAAATTCACCAGGCCAGGCGTGGATTTCATTCTCAGGAAGTCACTGTTTATTTGGTCTGTTTGCTGTTGACCCAGCATCTGCTGTTTGGTATTTGGAAGTTCTGTTGTCTTTATTGATATTTTAGTGTCTTAGCCTCCATGAACAGCATTCAATCATTAATACCTTTGGGATTATTCTCTGTTGATCTTGCTATTTTCAGAAAATCTAGCATCCAGCTGGGCCTGGTGGCTCATGCCTGTAATCCCAGCACTTTGGGATGCTGAGGTGGGTGGATCACCTGAGGTCGAGAGCTCAAGACTAGCCTGGCCAACATAGTGAATCCCCCTCTTTAACTAAAAATGCAGAAATTAGCCGGGAGTGGTGGTGCATATCTGTAATCCCAGCTTCTTGGGAGGCTGAGGCAGGAGAATCATTTGAACCCAGAAGGTGGAGGTTGTAGTGAGCTGAGATTGCACCACTGTACTCTAGCCTGAGTAACAGAGTAAGGCTCTTTCTCAAAAAAAAAAAAGAAAAAAGAAAAAAAAGAAAAGAAAATCTAGCATCCCAGCACATTCCATCCTTAGCAGTCAATATGATTAACTTTCCCTTTTCTTTTTTTTTAGACAGAGTCTTCACTCAGTGCCCAGATTAGAGTGCAGTGGCATGATCTCGGCTCACTGCAGTCTTCACTTCCTGGGTTCAAGAAATTTTCCTGCCTCAGCCTCCAGAGTAGCTGGGACTACAGGCGTAGGCCACCACACCTGGATAATTTTTGTATTTTTAGTAGAGACGGGGTTTCACCATGTTGGCCAGGCTGCTCTTGAACTCCTGACCTGAAGTGATCAGCCCGTCTCAGCCTTCCCAAGTGCTGGGATTAGAGGTGTGAGCCACCACGCCCAGCCCAATATGATTAAATTTACTATCAACTTATGTCTTCGTTTTTCCTTGTTCACCTAACCAAAAAGCATTTCTGTGGTCATGAAAGTGTAATGATAATTGGAATTAATGTTTATTTATAGAACCACAAATTATATAATTATCATTTCCATCTCTCTATTAATTTGTCACAATGACAAGTATCATCAGATACTGAGAACTCAAGTTCAATTCTCATTTACCAAAGTAAACCACCAATGTCCTGCTAGGCGAGGTGCCACTTATGTCTTCTGTATTACTTATATTTTGTGCATGCTGCTATAACAGAATATCTGTGGCTGGTTAATTTATAATGAAGAGACATTTATTAGCTCACATTTCAGGAGGCTATGAAGTCCAAGAATGAGGAGCTGGCATCTAGAGAGGGCCTTCTTACTGTGTCATCCCACCAAGGAAGGCATCACATGGCAGAAGGGCAAAGAGAGGAGAAGGGGGAGAGCCAAAGGGGCCAAACTTGTCATTTGATAAGGAATCCACTCCCAAGATAACAGCATTAATCCATTCATAAAGGCAGAGTCCTCATGGCCTAACCGTCTATTAAAAGTCTCACCTCTTAATACTGTTACAATGGCAATTAAATTTTAAGATGAGTTTGAGAGGGGACAAACATTCAAACCACAGCAACAGCCACCCATGGTTTTACCCTCAAGTCATTTTATTTGATTGTGATACCATCAAGATGGAAAGAATTCTGTCAAGGTGTGATCATCTAATCTTGACCAGCATGTACTAGGGGGGAAAAAATACCATAATCAGATTAGCCTTCCAATGGTGTGTTCTCAGGACTTGAGTCTCTTGAAATATTCCTTGAGAAAGCTGTCAAATAATTTTAGATGATGTTACCCTCAGGTGATACAATTGCCCAACATCATCAAAAATTTCAAGAGGTCCTATAGTCAGGAAATCTCTTTTCATTTAACAAATGTTTGTGGAGCACCAGCCACTATTCCAGATGCTGAGGATATAGGCATTAATAAGACAGCCAGTCTGATCACAAAGAGCTTATATTCTACTTGTTTCAACTGTGGTTCATGGTGCTTACGTTCTAGTTGTGTTTGAGACAATTTTACACCTCTTTGTGCTGTAGCCAATGAGCACAAAGGAGATAAAGGAGTCTGGAGATAAAGGAGTCTAGAGATCAAGAGACATCAAAGCTGGAGATAAAATTTGGGAATCATAACATATAGATTTAAAACCGTGAGTCTAAGGTCACCAAGGAGACTCTATTAGAGAAGAAAGTGGGCTTACAACAGAGCTCTGGGCCCACCAACCTTCAGAGGTGGAGGAGAAGAGCAAGCATCAGTGGAGCCTGAGAAGGCTGACCAGTGAGGCAGGAAGACCATCAGGAGAACATGGAGTCCCAGAAGGCGAGAAGAGAAACCTGCTGTCTTTGTTCAATCCGGGATACTCTGTTTCTTCATCCTGGTTTTTCTATGTGTTTTATGCTGCATAAATGTCCTCTAAGAATTAGGTATGCTTTTGGCCAGGAGAATAGGGATAGAGTCTTTATTATCACCATACTCATCTAGGATGCCAGAGAAAGAGGCTCACTTTATTTTGACCCTGACTGCTAGTGTCAAGTACATGCATTAAGCAATGGTTCTGCCATATGCTGGGGTCTGTGTCAGGCTAGGCAGTTCATACTTCAGACAGAGGTTTGCCATTGTCATTAGAGAGAAGGAATAAGACAAGGATTGCTAAGAGTTGGAGGTTAAGTCTACTTAGAAAACAAATGTGCAGCTGAACTTTTGCATAACAGCAGTGACGGTGTCAGATTCTGCAGAAGGAGTGCCATCACTTTTCCATTTTGTCACAGTGAACATCTAGTGATGTCCTAAAACATGCCCAGAGAACAATGCCAGGAGCGACAGACAGCACAAAGATGAAGAAGGCATGAGTCTAGCCATCATAGAGCTTGTGTAACCCACTTCTAAGGATAAGCAAATATTAAAGGGTTAAAAGGGCTGAGAGGCTTGAGACCAGAACTTAAGTTGTCTTTGATTTCCGTCAACTTATCTATCAAAGGGAAAGACTGTGGAGTGTGAGGCAGCACAAGACTCCTGACAGGAGGCTGCTTGTTTCTGAGGTGGCCATGCACGCAGACATGGCTCCCATCCATGGCTATTCTGAGAGGAAAGCAGACCTGGCCCACCCAGAGCCTCAGAGGCAGGCAAGAGAGAGATGGTATGCAGGTTAGACCCGGCCAGTCGGGTCAGAGACATGTGATGGTCAGCGTGACAAGGGTGACAAGCCAGACGTGACTGGCTCCATGACTGAACAGCCAGAAAGCAGTTTGTAGACAGCAGGCCACAGAAAAATTACAGCCCAGGCCAGGCTCAGTGGCTCACGCCTGTAATCCCAGCACTTTGGGAGACTGAGGCAGGTGGATGACTTGAGGGCAGGAGTTCAAGACCAGCCTGGCCAAAGTGGCGAAACCCTGTCTCTACTAAAAATACAAAAATTAGCTGCCCATGGTGGTGTGCACCTGTAATTCCAGCTACCTGGGAGACTGAGATATGAGAATCGTGTGCACGTAGGAGGTGGAGTTTGCAGTGAGCCGAGATTGTGCCACTGTGCTCCGGCTTGGGTGACGGAGTGAAACTCTATCTCAAAAAAAGAAAAAAAAAAAAAGAAAGAAAGAAAAGAAAAGTACACCTGTAGTCCCAGCTACTCGGGAGGCTGAGGCAGGAGAATGGCGTGAACCCAGGAGGCGGAGCTTGCAGTGAGCTGAGATCCGGCCACTGCACTCCAGCCTGGGCACAGAGCGAGACTCCGTCTCAAAAAAAAAAGTACAGCCTGGAGAACAGATAAATGATGCAGCACAACAAAGAGCACGACAGAAACTGAGTCAGCCCAGGCCAGGCCAAACCACAAAAAGAAGAAAGCAGGCTTAGATGGGAAGCCCCCTTCATACCTTCCTCCCCCAAAATCCCTTCTACCCATATCTATTGAGTGCTTGTTATGGAGAAAGAGAGTAGCATACCAGCCCTCTGTCTGCTGGGGGAGACTGACAAGTGAACAAATTATTCCAGAAACCTGGGGTAAGCAAGATAGTGCATAGGGCACAGAGGGCCAAAGTTTCCTGGACTGATGATTAGCTGAGCTGAGTAATAAAAGAGAAGTCAGATAATTACACAAAAGTGAGAGCAGCAGCCTAGCCCATGCAAAAGCATGGCCCTGACCGGGAGCTACCAGGAAGGATTCTGATGTGCTTGGAGTGGCTGGTGCATGCTCCCAGAGCCTGCAAGCTGGGTTCTGGGGAAGTATCCTCTAGGTGATGGAGCAGCCTGTAGAGCAAACCCAGCCCTGAGTGAAGAGGGCAGGCCCTGTGTGTGACGGCCCCACCTGAGTCACCGGCATGGGCAGTCAGTTCCCAAGAAGGAGTCCAGGACAGACAAAAAATGAACAGCTGAAAATCCCAAGTAGTGTAGGTTCAAGGAAGTAGTGTAGGAAGAGGGAGACGGAGTGGGATCTGAGGAGGGCTACACAGCACACAGTAGGCAGCACAAAAGTCTGCTCACTTAGGTCACATGCTCCAGAGGTGCTCACTGCAGAAGAGCCTGAAGATTGAACTGAAATATGCCACAGGCTTTGCTGAGTATGAATACCAAGAGGAGCATAGAGAAGGCAAGCCCTCTAGGTGATAGGCAGGAATGAGCTGAAAGAAGGACATAAATCTTGGTTTGCTCGGACGGGCCTGGATTATACTTATGTTAATTATGTTTAGTGCCCTTTTCATGTTCAGAAGTGTCCTACTTTGGATGATAAATTGTACAGCAGCCCCAGGTTTAAGTGATATTCATGCAGTCTGGCTTGGAAAGTAAAGCCAGGAGAGGAAAAAAAAAAAAAAAAAAACAGGGATCAAGGAACTGAAAGGGAGGATGCGACCAGAGAGTGGGATATTAGGTGAGTTTAAGGTTTCAGATGTGGTGCTCCGAGGTGGTAGAAATGGGAGGGTGGCGCTTCATTTCCTGGTATCTGTGTTCCTCAAGATGACAACAGGGATCGAGGACTGAGTAGATAGTGAACCAAAACGGAAGTCCAGCAAAGCATTTAGACAGATACAGAAAGTGGGCAGAGGCTTGGCCTGGTGAGGGAAGGGCAGGGGTCCCCCCATTTCCTGAGCACTCAGTTGCCCACCTGGTGCTGTGCTTCAAGTTCTGTGGCTGCAGGGGCTGCGGGCCTTGTTCTGTGTTGGATCCTTGGTGTTTGGCATACTCTCTGGGGCTGTGTGAGCTCAGTGAATATCTGCGGAATGAATGAAGAAAACTCTGGAAATTCTCAGCTATCTGAGAGATAGGTTTATTTCCCCCATTTCATGGATGAGGAAGTAGGCCTGGGGGCATTAATTAACTTGTCAGTTTCCTACACGTAGTAAATGGCAAATGGAGAATTCTAACTGAGATCTGTCTCACTTCAAAGGTCACACTGTTGATCACTATAATGTATTAGTTTTGGTGGTCAAGATGAGACCCACAGTAATTTGTTATCTGTGTGTGTGTGTGTGTGTGTGTGTGTAATTTCAAAACTCTGCTCAAGCACTGACAGCTCTAGCTGAATCCAGCAGAGGGTTCTGCTGCATAGTCGGTCACCAACGAGGTGAGATTCTGTGGACAATTCATAGTGCACAGAGACAGTCAGGAAAGAGGAAAGCACACACAATTGCTAAACCTGAAGCGACTGCTCTGAGTATTAGGAGAGGTACAAAGAAGCACTGCAAACTCAGGCAAGTAGGATTGGAACTAGAAGAAAAGGTCGGATGTTGGAAAGGACAGTAGGAGACACTTGTGGGACTCAGAAGGGCATGAGGATATGGCAGAGGCCCTAGTGAGTGTCCCTGGGCCTCTGTCTGTTGCAGATTAGTACCCACAAAAAGTGGGACAATCCAGATTCTCAAGGTTGCCAGGAATTTCTGTGAAAGGCCAAGGGGATTGGGAGGCATGTGATAAATTTACAAGATCCTTTTTTTGCTCTCACAATTCATAAAGGGAGCTACACTTAACTTTGAACTCAAGAAAATAAACTACAAAAGAGAAATGAAATGTTCTCTTTCAGACTTGCACACCTACCCCCGTGGAGCGTGCACCCTACAAGGGAGAAGTCGCCACACTGAAATCCAGAGTGACAAAAGAAGATGCCACAGTGGGGACCAGGAAACAGGCCCAACCCTGAAGCGTGTGCTGTCGGTAAGGGACTGTGGACAAGAAAAGTCTTCCTGCATGAAAGCATATGAAATTAGCATCTCTCCTCATAAGGGTTGAAGAGACCAAGGTCAGAGGCTTCACAGTGATCTAAGACTCAAGGACAACTGAGCCCAGGGACAACTGATCAAAGCAGAGCATTTAGATAAGGCTTCCAGATTGTAGAAGGCCTTGGGCTTGCTAGAGAGTCATTCTTTGAGATGTTAGGAAACATTCAATACAGCCTTGGGGAATCAGCTATGAGCAAGATGCAGTAAGGAGGCTGATAACATACAGAGGGAACTACTTAAGACAGGGAGTACAATTTCATGGTCAAAATTTATAAATGGATTAGGACCTTATCTGGAGAAACGAATCTTCATATTGTAAATACAACAGTGTTCTACAATTTAGAATAAATGAAAAATGAATAAAATGTTGCTGTAGGGGGTATAATCCTCCAGGAAAATTCTCCAATAGTATCTGATTATTTCACAATTAGTTTTGGAAATAATATTACAGATACAGTCATTTTTGCAAAAGTATTTGAGCACTTTATCAGTTTTCTCTGTCTTTTGACAGGCTGATCTTTATTTTCTGAAGTGTCTAGTATCATCATCCTTGTCAATTTTCTTTCTTCAGTTGTCTTCTGGTCCTGCTCTCTCAGATCCCCATTTAACAGTGGCTTTGCTGTAATTTTAGCATCTCCCTAATATCACTTCCACTGACTTCATGAAATCTACATGTTTTGCCAGTTTTGCAATTTTGCTAGACTCTTAATTTTTTTTTTTTTTTATGTGTGATATGTTTTCAGACATTTCAACATGTGGCCATCCGCACAAGACTTAACCCCGGAGGTTGACCTAATGGACCCGGTTAGACATTTGTGTTAATGAGAGGCAGAGTTTGACAATGGTCTGGCTTTCTACATACTGAAGCACTGCACCTTTACACATTTTGACAACCTCTTATTCCCTGCATAAATCCTGTTCCTGCAGGGATTTGGATAATGAGGGCTTGAATGGCAAAGCCCTCTGTGCTACATGCCATGTTCTTTCATTATTGAACGTTGTGTGTTTAACAAGACTATCTAGCCCAAAGTCTCAACCTTTTTGTCATTTTCAGACTACCAGAATTGTTATTCTAATCCAGGATGATTTTGTTAAAAATTCAGGGAAAGATTAGCAAGAGAAAGAAATGCGATTGAATGCTATAACATGCTATTAATGACATTTATAGGAGCAGGATTAGTGTTTACTTTGATTATAGCATTTTTGGGGGGTTTGGTTTGAATTCTGCATCTCTTTGTGAGGGAGAATGTTACAGTGAGTTCCTTTCATTCTCTTCAAAGGTAAAATCAGAAGAAAGGACGCTGCCATTCCTTTCACAGCCAAATGTTGTCAACCCATGGAGAAGCAGGCCTTATTCAACTCCCTGGGATCCTTTAGAAAAAAATCACCGCTCTAGACTTCTTTGATTTTCTTTCAGAAGCAATTGCTGTCTTTATCACTGTGTCTTTGTTGCTGCATAAGATGGAAGGTATAAATTTATATTGTTGTGATGGAAAGGCTGTGTGGAAATTCATTGATGATACTTTAAAATGTTATCTTCGCTTGTACTAAATTTCTTTCTTAGAAATTTTAAAAATCATTTTCTTGTTTAAATAGTTTCTTTTTTTAAAAAAGATTACATTAGTTTTAAAAAAGCTCTGTGATTTTACTTTTTATTGTAATTAATAAACATTGAGATCTTCATTTGATATCTTATCTGATTTATTTGTGTCTCCTTCTATCTAGTGGGATTGAGATTCTAGGAGGTTGGTTTTCATTTGAGAGCATGAGTTCCTGGCCATGTCTCTTCAGCAACTTTTGGAAATCTAGTCTCAGAAAATCCCACCTAATCAAATTAGATGCTCAAGTTTAAAATAAGTCCAAGGCAAATTATCCAATCACAATGATGAATGTGGGATTTGAGGGAATTAAATGGAATCAGCATGGCTGAAAGATGCTACGTTAATACCTTCCTTCCCCTACACTTCCTAGTCTATGGTATGATCCTTCTGTGTGTGCAGAGAAGCTAAGATTAGATTTCTTCTCCTGGGTAACTAGGTCAAGCAGGATTTTTAAAACAGGGAATAAAATCGGGGCGATTATGCTCTCCTTGCAGGTGCATCTGCCCCCAACATACTCACTTAGGAGTATATTTGTACATTTAACAAAGGGTAGTAGAAATTCAGTTTACCCAATTGTGATTTGTTTTGAGCACACAGAGAAAGGACGGTGAGCTGCACCTGAAGAAAATCCTTCTGTTTCAATCAAACTACAGCTCTTTTTTCTCAGGTTGAGAGATACTTTAAAATATTTATTTCTCTCCTCTACTTTGGTTGACAATGGGAAGTCTACAATAAGACTACTGAATCCTCTCAAAAGGAATATATAAATTGCTTTCTTACCCCGAAGTCAATTCCCACTCATCCTTTGGTATTCAGCTGAAATAGCACCCCACTAAGAGTCTTACCCAGATCTGACATGCTCCTCCATAGGAGGCCAAGCATACACCCATCACCATGCCTTATCTTGTTGCCTTATAACACCTGTTCTACTTGTCTGTCTCCTCTAGGAAACTGAAAGCTTCTTCAGGACAGGGCCTGTCTGGTTCACTATTATTTCAGCAGCATCTAGCAGACTACCATGCAATTGGTGGGTATTCAATGGATATTTATTAATATTCAGATAAGGGAGGAAGTGAAGGAGTTCCTGTTCAGTTCTCAAATTCATAAAGTTAGTGAGAGCTCTCAACAAAATAGGGACAAACTTTGTAGAACATTTTAGTGTAAGGCTGCTTTAAATGGAGAGCGCAGGTCATTATCTATTTGATAGATCTGTGTGGGAGAACGAAATAGCTATAGGATTCTGCATCAATAAAGACATTTGAAATGAATGTGGAAATCCCTTTGTTGCTTTTATTAGGTTTTGTTGCAATATTTTTATGGAAAGATAGGTCTAAATAATAATATAAAGCAACAGAAAAACATAATTCAAGCTATTAATATTTAATACCATAGTTTTCAAGGCTGCCTCACTATGCAATGAAAGATTTGTCACTAAACAATTGCATTTTTAAGGTCTGCAGAAAGAATAGGTGGAATGAGTAACATTCATTTTCCATATTCCCCTTCCATTGCCTCCCTCCTCCCCTAGGTACTGTGATGGATTGGGAAGGAACCATGTGTTCATGGTGGGCCCTAAACTTGGCTCCTCTATTGACTAACGATGAGGCCTTGATAAATTTTTAAAACTGAAATACGAGATTATTGAAACATACAAAAAGCATCAAAATTAACACAACCACATCTCTGAACCTATCACCCAGTGTGGAAAATTAAACTTCACCAATACGATTGAAGTCCCCTGTGTTTCTCTCCCTGTGGTTTGTCCCTTCCTTCCCCAAGGTAACCAGTGTCCTGATCTGCTGTTTTATTCCAGTGTCCATCATTTATACCTTTTTCTTTTTTTTGAGACAGAGTCGCCCTGTCACCCAGGCTTGAGTGCAGTGACTCGATCTCAGCTCACTGCAACTTCCACCTCCTAGGTTCAAGTGATTCTCATGCCTCAGCCTCCTGAGTAACTGGGACTACAGGCTCCCTGCAACGCACCCAGCTAATTTTTGTATTTTTAGTAGAGATGAGATTTCACCATGTTGCCCAGGCTGGTCTCAAACTCCTGACCTCAAGTGATTCACCTGCCTTGGCCTCCCAAAGTGCTGGGATTACAGGCATGAGCCACTGCACCCAGCCTATACCTTTGTTATGCATGTACATATTTCTAAGCATTGTTTTGTATGTCAGGGGTCCCCAACCCTTGGGCCATGAGCTGGTGCACAGCAGGAGGTGAGCAGCGGACAAGCATTGCTGCCTGAGTTCCACCTCCGTCAGATCAGCGGCAGCATTAGATTCTCACAGGGTGAACCCTATTGTGAACTTGCTTGCAAGGATCTAGGTTATGTGCTCCTTATGAGAATCTAATGCCCGATGATCTGAAGTGGGACAGTTTTATCCAGAAACCATCCCTCCCAACCCCCAGTCTGTGGAAAAATTGTCTTCCATGAAAGCAGTCCCTGTTGCCGAAAAGGTTGGGGACTGCTGTTGCATGTGGTTAAATCTTACAAAAGCACAACACAGTATGTATTGTCTTGATTCCTGCTTTTTTGTGGTCAACATGTTTGGAAGTTGTTTTCATAGGTCTAGTTCTGGTTATTTACTGTATTGCTGTGTAGGATTGCATGGTAATAACCACACCGCAATCTATTTAGGCATTCTCTTGTTTAAAAGACATTTAGATTGTTTCCTATCATAAACATGTTTGTGATAGATTGTTGGCTATCACAAACAACACTGTCATAGGCAATTCTGTGCAGATTTCCTCATGGACATGTGTGACAGCTCCTCCAGGGCACATGCCTTTAGTATAGGGGAGTGGGACTGGTGAATCCTAAGGTGGGCACTTTCTCGCCTCACTTAAATACTGGCAAATTGTCCTCCAAAGTGGTGAGTTATGCCCTCATTAAGAGAGTGTACAAGTTTCTGTTGCTCCACATTCTCATCAATATCAGATATTGTCCAATTTACTAATTTTGCCATTCAGATCCATGTAAAAGGGATCTTCTTGAAGTTTGAATTTGCATTTCCTGAGCGCTAATGAGGCTGAGCTCCTTTTCATTGTGTAAATTAATTGATCTTTCTAAACCTCCATTTTTTCATTTGTAAGAGGAGAATGATAAGGGTATCTGCCCAGTACACATGGACGCCGTGAAGATTACAAAGCCCAGACTGTATGGTCAACAAGTGCTAGCTATGATGACTGTGTTAACAGCCATGCAGTGAGTTAATAAATGATATGCTACCCAGAGACTGCCAAAGTCGACTGTTCTTCTCTTTCTGTGGGGAAGTTCACCATGCCTTGTAGTTCCAACTCCTTTGGCAGCTGCAGAAGCATGGAAGCCAAGAATGGGAAGGATGAGTGAGCCCAGGCACAGGGTGAGGGCGTCAGGCGGGCCTGGAGAAGGTCAGTGGGCCTGGGTTCCAGGCGCTAGCATTGTGAGCTGTCTGAGTAGGAGTGCAGACTGAAATAGGGGAATGGGTAGAGCCTCACTCTCAAGTGACCCGTGCAGGTGCAGGAGGTCCCAATGTCAGCATCGAGGCCAACTACAGCAGGCCATTTTCTCTCCATTCTCTCTGTACATGATGCAGCATCCTACAGGGGAATGATTAAGAACTTGTCAGAGGCTTTAAAGTCACAAGAGCCAGTTAAGCAAGATAGGTAAACTTCCTGAACCTCAGTTTCTCTATTGAAAAAGTAAGAGTAATTAATCATACCTCTTTTTCACGGGATGGTTGAAAGGACACATTGGGATGGCACATGCAAAGCCCCAGCTCTCCCTCAGTGGTGGACAGATTCAGCCTTGTCTCCTTCTGTTGCCCTACCACGACTGCCACTCTTTTCATTCCCATGTATCCAATACAGAGCCCCCTGAAGGCAAATATTTAATTAGGTTTATTTTTGTCAAATGCACTTTCTCCCTTTACTTCATTTTGGAGAATATCTGTGGACAAGTTAAAATTAAAAAAAAAGAAACACAGAACGTCCATCATTTATTAAACACCAACTGTTTATAAAACACAGAAGCAAACTCCTTAGTTTGGCTGCCACTGGTCCTCAAATGCCTTGCACAGGGAGTAGCACAGAGAAGTGCTCAGTAAATCCTTGATGAGGGAATGAATTAACCTTGGGAACAGAAGATGACACAGGAGGAGGAGAGGAATAATTCATGAAAGAAAAGTAACACTGCTACAAATCATTATTTGTGTCCAGGGGTCAGGACTCCACTTGTCTTAAGAGCCGTCCTAGTGTTAATGGTGATTGTAAAAATATAAATGGCACTGGGGAGTGGCCTTCTGAGACTGTGGGCTTAGGCAAGCTTGCATAACCAGCTGCGGGAGTGAAAAAGCATTCAGGGTGTTTTCAAGCAGTGGTTTATATTTTTGTTTGTTTGTCAGTTTTTGTGGGTTTTTTGCCTTTTGACAGGATGCAGTCTTCACAAGCACATAGGACCTTAGCTTTTTCTTTAATAAAACTTATAAATGTGCTCAATAGAGTCTTAATGATAATATTTATTAGGTTCTTATTAGATGCCCAGACTTGTGCTAAGGTCTGTAAACATGCCATCATTTAATTGTCTCTGCAGCCCTATAAGGGCAATATTATTACTATTATTTTATTACATATTTATATATATAATATGTTGTATTATCTATATTATGTCTTATTATATATTATATAATAATTATTAATTATATTGTATAATAATTAATATTACTAATTAATAATTATTAATATATTAATAACTATTATATATCATTATATATAATATATATAATATACAATATTATTTATAATATATTATAATATAATATATAATTATTATATAATATTATTTATAATATATATCATACTATAATATATATTATTATAATATATTACTATATATAATACAAATAATATAGTATACATTATTTATTATATTATTTTATTATATTTATTAGGTATTATATTATTATATATTATATATTATGTTTATATTGTTTATTATATATTATATTACTATTTCATTAATATTATTAGTAATCAATATTATTTTATTAATATTAACAAATTCTTATTATCTTATATTATTATTATTTAACAGATGAGAAAATGAAGGCTGAGAGAGGTTGAGTAACTGCCCAGAGGCACTCAGCAGGTCAGTGGGTGACCCAGGAGAGGAATTCTGGTCCATTTGACTTCACATCACCCCTCTAATGTATCTGTTAGTCAAGACTTTAGAAATAACCCACTCCTGAATGATGTACATCATTAGAGCTCAGAAGAAAAAAGAACCTGAACATCATTAGAGCTCAGGAGAAAATATCAGGAACTCGCAGTTATTAAGGGCTCACCTAATGAGCCCCAAATCCTCTACAAACATTAGTTCACGTGATCCTTCCACCAACAACATGAGGCAAGCACTGAGATTATTCTCACTTTATACTTGGTGAAACGGAAGCACAGAGAGGTCCATTAACTGTAACTTTTCAGGCTACACAGGATGACACGGAAAGGAGTTTCCAAGGTGTATTAAGTCTTTTCAGTAAACAGTTTCCAAGCCAATATCACTAAAGTGTATCATCTCATCTCTACAGTCTTGCTAAAAACTTTCTCCAATTACTAATACATAAAAAGCCAAAGCATAAGAAATGATTTTCTGAAATCAGTGGCCGTTATCATGGACTCAGACTTGATTCCTTATGAGAAATCTAGCATTCAGTACGGATGTTTCTCTTGGAGCAGCCTGAAGGTTGGTTGTTTTGTTTTCTTTTAAACATCTTATTTAAGAGAATTGAATCTAAATTTGATGTTTTTCCCTTTTGAACCCAAAGTCAAGAGCACAGGTAGGAAACGGAGGCTGGCGAGCGGTGGGTGGGAGAGACCCATGGTGCCAAGGGCCTCTGAGTGGGCTGCTTCTCCTGGTGGGGGTCGCTCGGCTGCCGAGAAAGTGCTACGGACCAGTGGGGGCCTGGCCACGCCGGCCCTCCAGTCATCCGGAAACTGAACTTGAAGCAGAGTCAATGAGGACACGCTGTTCCTGGGCTGTCCCATGCCCATCAGCGCCTTTGCCAGGGGCACTTCCCATGATGCAGAGTGGGCTTGACTCCAGAAACCCGGCGTTGTCCCCGGCTCTGCACCATTTGCCTGTGGGGCTAGTGCAAGTTACAGCTCCGCTCTCAGCTTCCCCGTCTTCACCTCCGTGGGAGGAGGTGCGACTGGCGGTGTAGGGAAGGGTGCAGAGCACAAAATCTAGAATCAAACTGACTGGATTAAAAAATTCCCTCTGTCACTTACCACTTGTGTAACTTAGGCAAATTACTTAAATTTGCTCAGCCTCACGAGTCTCATCTGTAAAATGGGGCAACAATAATACCTACCCCCTGGGTTTGAGGGAGAATTAACTAAGACATAAGCAATTAACATTGCCCTGAGCACGAAGTGAGCCCTCAATCAATGACAGCTACTATTATTTCTTTGAGCTTGACTGCCTTATTGCTCTACATCAAAGCAGGAGGAAACCATCTGATGTCATCTTAGAAACTTCCAGTCTCCTCTGAGTTACACCTGATGGCCACTGCTGCTCAATACTACAATTACAACACTAAAACTGAAAGACAAAACAAACTCTTCAGCCAATAGCGATAGACTATTGCCCTCCTGTTTACTTTTGTGGGTTCCCTGATTGATATGCTTTGACTGTGTCCCCACCAAATCTCATCTTGGATTGTAGTTCCCATGATCCCCATGTGTGGTGGGAGGTAATGGAATCATGGGGGCGGTTACCCTTGTGCTGTTCTCATGACAATGAGTGAGTTCTCACGAAATCCAATGGTCTTATAAGGGGCTTTCCTCCGTTTTGCTCGGCACTTCTCCTTGCTGTCACCATGTGAAAAAGTTATGTGTTTGTTTCTGCCTCCACTACAATTGCTAAGTCTTCTGAGGCCTGTCCAGCCCTGCAGAGCTATGAATCAATTAAACCTCTTTCCTTTATAAAATACCCAGTCTCGGCTATGTCTTTATTGGCAGCATGAGGAAGGACTAATACACTGGCTTAAAGAGTGATTTCTGCCTGGGCACAGTGGCTCACGCCTGTAATCCCAGCACTTTGAGAGGCTGAGGTAGGTGAATTACTCGAGGCCAGGAGTTTGAGACCAGCCTGGCCAACATGGCAAAACCCCACCTCTACTAAAAATACAAATATTAGCTAGATGTGGTGTTGAGAGCCTGTAATCCCAGCTACTCAAGAGGCTGAGGTGGGAGGATCACTTGAACCTGGTCAGGGGGCAGAAGTTGCAGAGAGCCACAATCACACCACTGCACTCCAGCCTGGGCAACAAAGCGAGACTCCATCGCAAAAAAAAAAAAAAAAAAAAAAAAAAAAAAGAGTGACTTCTTATTTTAACCATTGAGGTGCACCGAAGCACAATCTTGTTCCTCAGGTAATTTACGAAACCGCTTAAGAAATAGACCTTGCTGTTTTCTTTTCCAGTTTTCTCATGAGCCACTTAAACGATAAGACTTTCAGTCTCCCCAAATGTATTATTTGAGTTAATTACTGCTGAATGAGATGTCAACAATTGTTGGAATAAAACACTTCTGCAACACTCTTCTAAAGTTATAAATGTTTTGGAACTTTGTTTTCCCAAAAACCAAACTTAAACTGAAAGTGTTTATTCCTCAAAACTAGTATTATAATAGACAGAGAGAGAGAGTTGTTTGCTGGATGAAGTCTTCATTATATCCAAACATAGTTCAGACTTAAACTTTATTCAGATGAGAAATAAGGGCAAGATAGAAATTTAGGGACAGAAAGAGCTTTTAGTTTCATATCACAGATGAGGAAAGGGAGGCTCAGAGGATATGTGACACTGAGCTGCCTTCCTCGCTCCCCTATTCACTGCGAGCTCTTGCCCTTAGACAACTAGTATTTATTGAGTATATATTATGTGCCAGGTATTGACACCAGTGATAAAATTGTGAATTAAAAAAAAAAAATTGTTTCTGCTCTCCTGGGAAAAACAGACATTGATCACAAGCCAGCCTAAATATATAACTGTAGTGCTACAAAGAAGGGGAATACAGTGAAACAAGAACCTGAAAGAAAAGATTTGGTGATTTGGGGAGTGGTCAGGGAGGGCTTCCCTGAGGAAGTGATGTAAGAGCTGAGACCTGATGAATGGGTAGGAGATAGCCAGGCAAAAGAGGGAAGGAAACGCTTGCTGCAGAGAGCCATGTGTGCAGCTGGAGCTGGGGAGGGTGAGGACCTGGAAGGGTGAGTAAAAAATGAAGGCTAAAGTATGGGGTGGGCGCAGTGGGAGAAAATGAAAGAGAAAGATGAGACAGAGAGAGATTAAGATTGAGAAAGAGAGAGACCGAGAAAGCCTGAGAAAAACAAAGATGATCCTAGAGGAACCAGGACAGTTTTTCTTTATCCTAAGAGCAATAGGAAGCCTTTGAAGGGTCTTAGGCAGAGTTCTGATCTGATCAGAACAGCATTCCGTAAGGATCACTGGAGCTATAGTACAAAGGATGAATTGGAGAGGACCAGAATGGAAACCTACAGGCCAGAAAGGAGGCCGTTGCAGGTGTCTAAGCCAGAGAGGGTGATAATTTGCACAAGGGTGGTGGTAGTGGTGGTGGTAGAGATGAAAAGTGGGACATTTGAGGAACATTTCTTTGGTTACATTGACCAAAAAAAACCAAAAAAACAAAAAACAAAACAAAACAAAACAAAAAACCAACCGTAAAGGACTGGGTCAACAAGAAAAGGGAACCAAAGATGATGACTCCTCTTTTTCTGGCTTTTGAACCTGGATGGATATTACTGCCATTCTCAAATAAAACAAGACCAGCTTCAGGAGATAGATCAGAGGCTGGGTTTTGGACACATTATATTTGAGATGCCTGTGAGATATCCAAGCAGAGAGAGCAAAGAAGGTGTTGAACACACAGAGGAGAAAGCTGAGTCCAAGATTAAATTTGTGAGTCTTCTCCAAATAGAGAGAATACGCTTCCATTTCCTTACCTGTAAGCTGGAATCATCGTAGCATCCACCTCAAGATTAAATAAGATAGTGTAAAGAATTCACCCAGCACAGCAGCAGCACACAGTAGGTGCTCATAGAAGTCAGCTCTCATTATTTCTACCAGGGAGCTTATTTCCTGAAGTCACAGCTAATAAGTCACCTGAAAATAGCAGCCCTATGGATAATCATAAAATTCAACACCGCAAGTGGGGAAGACTTTTAATTTATTAAGTAACGAGATATGAAAGTGAATTCTTCTTGACTGGAAACTGCAGTTTCTGAGCAGGAGCACCTAATTCTGCAGATGTGATTCATGTAAAAGTTTCCAGTTTACCAGGCCCTTAATAGAATCCCCTGAATTTTGCCACTGAATGTGCTCCTGTTTTCTAATCTAGAAATACAACACCGAGCAACGAAGTGAAGATGATGTGGGATGGCACTTGCCAATCTTTTCTGAAATGAGGCAGGTAAAAATAACTAAATACAATTTAAAATGTGAAACAGTGTCAAGTTCTGGCGCCGTGTCTCTTCCCTGAGATGTACCTGCACCTTTGAGTACTGTGCACATCATTCATTCAATTCCCCAGCAAATGTTTGCTGACTCTTTCGTTCTTCCTGGTTATGTGTGAGGCTCCCAGAATGTAAATCACCCCTTTGTGCATGAGCAGGGTTTGACAGTCATAAAGTAACTTTTTTCCATTTAGCTTTCTCCTATGGTCCCTTCAAATCTATTCTGTGCATTCATTCTTTCCCCTCTCCCCTGCCCTCTCTCTTTCTCTCAGGTTAAATCTTGGCCAGATCCCATAGCTCTGATGATCATGCTTAGGTGGCAAGAGAATGTTCTGGCATTTAAAAATCAATTTCAGTCTAATGACTGCAAAACGACAGTCCAATCTAGGATAATAATTGAAACTCTTGAACCCGTGTGTACCCAGCTATGTCAGTTCAATCCTCTCACCAACCACACCCATTTGCTTCGCTCAACTCCTCTACCTTCTCCCCACTCAGCTGGTTGACCAGAAGCAAATGGTCAGAGATTTCTAACTTTCCAGTCAATCACACAGCCCCACCCTATGTGATCTGGAACAAGCCACTGAAACCCTGTGGCTCCATGTCATTACCTCTAAAATGCTGGTATTTCATCTACCTCACTGAATTCTCATGAGGCTTAAATGAAAGTATTTTGAACAGCATCTGACACTTGATAAGCACTCAGTTAACAATGACTGTTCCTAGTGCCTTCCTCTCTTCTGCCTACAAGTATGCTTTGTAATAAATCAATGGCGCTACCTTTTGTTCCCTGTTTCTATGCCAATTCCAAGCCCCAAAGCAATTCTCGACTGTGTCACAGTCTTTCCTCAGCTTCTATGGGACATGGTACATATTCTGAGTTCCATTGGCCACAGATATTCTGCAAGAGACTGGAGTTCTAATATCCCATAGCACTGTTCCCATCAGAGTCCTTGCCTTGACAGAGCCTCTTAAAGGGTTGGGTTTGAGCAAACAAAGTCAACACTTACACACTCGTGTAATTGCCCCTACCACGTGCCAGTCTCCCCAGCTGGGCTATGAATTCAACCAGGCAGAGACCATGTCTTACTCGTTGCATCCCAGTGCCTGAGGTGATGCCAGACAAAGCATAGGCACAGCAGTGGAAGTCAGTTGGGTGGTTCCTCCATCAGTGTAACAGAACTGCCACGTGACCCAGCACTTCCAGTCCTAGGGACATTCCCGAAAGAACTGAAAACAGGCATTCAAACAAAAATCCATACACGAATGTTGATAACATTATCCATAATAGCCAAAATGTGGAGACAACAAAAACTGTCCATCAATTGTCAGCTAGATAAACAAAATGTGGTATATCCATGCAGTGAAATATTATTCAGCTATTAAATAAGGAGTGAAGTACTGATGTGTGCTACAACATGGAAGAGCCTTGAAAACATTACGCTAAGTAAAAGAAGCAGCAGACACAAAAGGTCACATACATGAGTTCATTTATATGAAACATCCAAAAGAGGCAAATACGTGGAGAAAGAAAGCAGATTAGTGGTTTCCAGGGGCCGAAGGAAGGGAGACATGGGGAGTGACTGCTCAACGGGCACAGGATTTCTTCTGGGGTTGACAGAGATAGTCTGAAATTACAGGGTAGCAATGGTTGTATAATACAGTGAATGTACTAAAAGCCACTGAAATGTACATTCTAAAACTACCGTGGTTACAATAGTAAATTTCATATGTATTTTACCACAATTTTAAAAAAACTGGAAAAAGGAAGTAGGCTTCACATAACCATTTTAAAATAAATTGGTGAATATAAATGAGGGATTTGGGAGTTTAGGTGGTTAAAAAGTTTAAAGGAAAGTTGGAGAGAAGCGAGTTGAAAGGCAAATGTCTCCCAATGGCAGTAAAATGTTTCAGGAGCCCACCTGCGATACCCGCAGTCTTCTTCCCAGAGGTAAAGAACCAACTCCTTCCAGATGATCAGGGAGGGTCTGTGAAAAAGTCACATTGGAAATCAGCAGTCGTCTACTGTGAGAACCAGAACTGTATTAGGAAACAGCTTTGTCGTCCTAAGTTCTATAACTGAGCATTTCCCGGATCAAAGCAACTCCTTAATTCAAGGAGTCTCCTCTCTATGCCTGGCAAGGCACCCTGCGTGCTCCGTCCTTACTGCCTCTGAGGTCATCTACTTCCATCCTCTGCCTGTAGCAGGACAAGTGGCAGACAAAACTCCTCAGACACTGAGTTACACAAGGAAGGGCTTTATTCGGCCGGGGGCATCAGCAAGACTTCAGTCTCAAGAGCCGAGCTCCCCGAGTGAGCAATTCCTGTCCCTTTTAAGGGCTCACAACTCTAAGGGGGTGTATGTGAGAGGGTCGTGACTGATTGAGCAAGCAAGGGGTACCTGACTGGGGGCTGCATGCACCGGTAATTAGATCGGAACAAAACAAGACAGGGATTTTCACAGTGCATTTCTATACAATGTCTGTAATCTACAGATAACAGAACCAATTAGGTCAGGGGTGGATCTTTAACTACCAGGCCCATGGTGCGGGCCGGGCTGTCTGCCTGTGGATTTCACTTCTGCCTTTTAGTGTTTACTTCTTTCTTTGGAGTTAGAAGTTGGGCATAAGACAATATGAGGGGTGGTCTCCTCCCTTATGCCCACTCTCCAAGAATCAAACTCTGTGGGAAGCGAGCTCCAAAAGGCGACGTTGCTCACGGTCATGAGATGTGACCACAGTGTTAGATCTGCCTGTCCTAAGAACAGCGTCCAAGGGACTCTCTACGCCCGTCTCTGCTCCCTTTCTAAGCTGGGTGGCCTTGGGAAGTCAATGAAACTCTCTGAGCTTCCATTTCTTCAACTGGAGGTGGTAGCATTCACGGAGTCTTCCTCACAAAGTTGTTGTGAGGCACAGATCGCTTTGAAAACTATCAAATGCCAGAGAGAGGTAAGAGAGCCCCATTTTTACAGCGTTTGGGAGTCCAACAAGCAGCGTTTAGCGGCTGGGAGGCCAGGGTCAAGGGACCTCTGCACCCCGGACCGCAGGTTCCTCCCTGGAAACCAGGAGCGTCGTCGGAAGTGTGTGGGCGAGGAGAGAATGAGACTGCAAGCAACGCAACCCTCGCAGAGCTGGACGGGGCGTCAGCTGGTAAAGACAGCGACTGCGGAGGCTCCAGTGAGCGCCGCTTCCGTGAGTCAGCGCAGGCCCTGGAAAGGGGCTGAAGGAGCGCAAGCTTCCCTTACCCCGAGCGCACTGCGGTCCTGTTCCTTACCCAGAGAGGCTCCGGCAGGGCCTGTCTCTGTCTCAGCTGTCCCGGGGCGGCCCCGCGAGACCCCCGGAGGCGGCTCCCGGCCTCTCCCCTTCCCTGGGCGCTGCAGACAGGGGCCCTGGGAGTTGTTTACTCTCTCCCCGCCACCGCCTCCCCAACCTCTGTTTTCTTTTCCTTTATTTTTTTAATTATTATTATTATACTTTAAGTTCTAGGGTACATGTGCATAACGTGCAGGTTTGTTACATATGTATACATGTGCCATGTTGGTGTGCTGCACCCATCAACTCGTCAGCACCCATCAATTCATCATTTATATCATGTATAACTCCCCAATGCAATCCCTCCCCCCTCCCCCCTCCCCATGATAGGCCCCATTGTGTGATGTTCCCCTTCCCGAGTCCAAGTGAGCTCATTGTTCAGTTCCCACCTATGAGTGAGAACATGCGGTGTTTGGTTTTCTCTTCTTGTGATAGTTTGCTAAGAATGATGGTTTCCAGCTGCATCCATGTCCCTACGTGGTTTACAATCCTCTGAGTCGCTTTACACTTTGGGGCCACTCTCACTGTAAATAATTCTCTTGTCTTGGGATTTCTTGTTGCAAGAAGCTTGCTTTCTCCTTCCCAAAAGAACAAGCACGCCCGCACCAATCAGTATGTACCGCCCTGCACAGGTCTGCGGAGAGGGGGAGAGGTTTCCAGAACATTAAGGAAATGTGGACACAGCCCTCGGGGCGCTTATAATAAAAATGTGCCAGGGAGAGGCTTCTCGGAGTGCAGGGAGGAATGCTAGGCAGTCAGGGCTGGGATTTCAAGGGAGCTCCTGAGAGAGGGAGAGCCTCCCAGGATTTTCTCGTTGTTTCGTTTGTAGGCAAAAAGGAAAAAATGGAGCATCCTGCAGCTTAGCTGGAGGGCCTTAGACAATGCAGTTATGCCACTGGGTCTAATGGGAAATAGGAAAATGCAGGCATGAGTTGGTGTTTCTGTTTATTGAAATTCTTTGGAGGATGCTGGCTTCATACCAAGAAGGAAGAAGTCTTAGAACAGGAGTGGGGCATGGTGTGGGCACAGACTCAGTGCCACAAAAGGCAGAGCCTCAAGTGCCACGTGACACGTGACAGGGACAAGGAGCCCACTTAGAACGAGAAGACGGGTTTCATCACTTCTCAGCGTGTGACCTGGACAAAGTCACTTAACCTCTCGGAACCTCACTTCCTGATCCGTGAACTGGAGGTGAAAATACCTGCCTTGGTTACTTTACCGCACTGTTAAAGGACCATAAGAGGGGAAGTTTGTGAACAATAAAGCAATCCGAGTGCAGTGTGATCACAATATGAACGTCTCGCTCAGTGTCGGTTGCTCTGGAAGGAAAGTTGGTTTGTAGTGAAAGAAGATGCAGCATGAGAGAGATTGTAAAGGCAACGGGAAGTTTCAAAATAGATTGGTGAGATCACAGTAATAACAGAAGGCCACTGTTGAGGAGAGGGTGCTAAGCAATGAAGAAAATAACGAGGACCTGAACAGGAAGCTTATCGTTGGCGACTGAGCAGGAGGAGGTGTTGGCCGGTCCCACGGGAGGAAGCTGGAGGTTATGTTCACTGATGTGCAGAGGAAGGGGTTAGGGTAACAGCTTTGATTTGAGCATTTTCCATGAGTCACTATCCCATCCCTGTTGAAGGTCACATGCAAAAGCCAGAGCCAGGAGCAGAATGCCAAAGTCAAGGCTGGGACTAAGCATGAGAATGGATGGGGAAGGCACACAGAGTTGGAAAGACCAGGATGGTGAAATGAAGTGGACATTCCAGGCAAGTTCTGAGAAAGCCCAGCAGGAAGCATGGGAGGAGGTCAGCGGAGCACAGAGGAGGCTGATCACAGGTGCTGGACCTGCCATGGGGATGACGTGGAGGCCAAGAAGATCAGTTCTGAAGGAGCTGGAATCCTGGGCACAGTGGTCAGGGTGCCCCTCAGCCAGGAAGGCGACCTGGCAGGCCCCCTGCAAAAGGACCAGAGCTGCAGGGCAAAAGGAAGCCCCATTCCCAGGAGTGAGCCAGTGGCTGTGTTTGGGTCTTACTCTTCCAGAGAGCAACCAGAGACAGAGAGCTACTGTGCCTCCTTAGTCTCTAGCCCTACACCTGTGCCTGGCACGCAGAAGGCACTCGGTCAGTGTTCTTTGGAGTAACCCAACACTTGAATGACAAATGAATACGGTCAGATTGAAAATACTCAAGAAGCCCTGAATTGTATTCCCCTTTTTGGTGGCTTTGGAAGCTGTTGGCTTTCTTTCTGGTGGCAGATAGCTAATGGGAAGGCTGTCTCATTGTCCCTCCTGAAGACTCTTGGCCATCTAGCACGTTCCTGGTCCCCCTCCCATCTCTCTATATGGTGTCCGCCCGCAGGATGGTCGTGTCTCACTTGGAGGCTCGTTCCCTTGGCAACTCACTTCTACATTATGCTGTTCTCAATTGGCCTCTAGTTCCCAGGCACTGCTGTACTTTATTCAGCTTTCTAACCATGGCAATTCCCAGCCATATTTACATCTACTCTTGAGACAGAATCTCTTAAATTAAGGGAACATTGTCTTCTCAGAAATTAACTTTGAAAATGCATTTAAACGCATTTTAAACTAGAAATATAAAATTTCTTCACAACTTCCTCGCCAAGAAAAAATTCTTGTCAGCCATTTTCATTGACTCTTTTCAAAACTGTTTTCTTCTCACATATTGAAAGCCAGCCCTGAAAAGAGTCTCTGGGAGAAGCATTTGGTTCCAAAAATAATGTCTGGCTCTCAACCTTTCACCCATCTCAGTAGACTCTGTCACCTCCTGGTCACTGCCATCACCTGGCTGCTGGTAGGCTCACCGTCAAGACTGAAGAAGACCTGAACTTCATCGCAAGCAAATATAAACAAGAGTCACAGTGAACACTTAATTTTGTTTTACCATGGCATTTTTATTAGACTGGTCTATTTGTGTTTTCCAAGGCCCTAACATGGTTTGCATACCTTTAATGAGGATGGATCATGCTGAGCCATTCTCTATTCATATAGTGTGTGTGTGTGTGTGTGTATGTGTATATATATATATTTTTTTACCATAGTCTCTTCTTCAACTGTAAACTTGTAAATTTGTAATACTTTTTGTTTTGTTTTTGTTTTTTGAGACAGGGTCTTGCTCTGTCTCCCAGCCTGTGGTGCGGTGGCACAATATTGGCTCACTGCAGCCTCAACCTGCTGGGGTCAAGTGATCCTCCCATCTGAGCCTCCCAAGTAGCTAGGAATACAGGCGTGTGCCACCACACCTGGCAAATTTTGTTACGTCTTGTTGTAGTTTTTGTAAAGATGAGGTTTCATTATGTCACCCAGGTTGGTCTTGAACTCCTGAACTCATGCAATCCTCTCGTCTTGGCCTCGGTAAGTATTGGGATTATAGGCGTGAGCCACCACTCCCAGGCTAAAACATGTAAGACTTTTAAGAAATACTCAGATGGGGCCCACTAATACTGGTTGAGGATCACCTCACCTTTTCTTTTCAAGGTGAATTTTCACCTCTTCTAGCAAAACTGTCTGCCACACATATACTACTCACAGCTGGTATGGATAGGCATTTCCTTGGTGCAGCAGCTGAACCTGTTCCTTACTTAAGGTCCTTAACCACCATTCTCTGCCTTCCCATAAAACCATGTATTGATTCCCACATTTGGTATCTCTCTCTATATGGCCTCTGATGGCTCAGTTCAATGTATTGCTGAGGTCTTCTGTCTAGGTCCTGAACATCATCTCAAGCAAATGTAGGTCCTTTCCTGAATGCTCAGTGAGCCTCTAAGTAGCAAACCATTTATTGTGACTAAGATATAATCCCAAATTCCTTAGAACAACTTCCCTCTGTATCAAAAACCCAATGTTGATTTCTCCTACTCTTTTTTGTCTGCATTGAGAGCTGAGGTACACTCAAAAATATAGAAAGTTCATTCTAACTGTGCAGCTGTGCTATGACCGACTTGTAAATGTTATGTTCTAAAGAGTTGATTCTGTATAATGCACGTAGCATGATTCTTGAAGGGGAAATTATTTGCTGGTTGTTCACTGTACCAGGTTGAATTGTGTCCTCCCCAAGAGATATGTTCAAGCCTGATATGGTTTGGCTGTGTCCCCACCCAAATCTCATCTCAGATTGTAGCTCCCATTATCCCCATGTGTTGTGGGAGGGACCTGGTGGGAGATAATTGAATCATGGGGGCAGCTTCCCCCATACTGTTCTCATGGTAGTAAGTCTCACGAGATTTGATGGTTATATAAGGGAAAACCCCTTTCACTTGGCTCTCATTCTCTCTTGTCTGCTGCCATGTAAGATGTGCCTTTCACCTTCCTCTGTGATTATGAGGCCTCCCCAGCCATGTGGAACAGTGAGTCTATTAAACCTCTTTTTCTTTATAAATTACCCAGTCTCGGGTATGTCTATAGCAGTGTGAAAAAGGAATAATACAAAGCTCTAACTCCCAGTACCTATAAATATAATCTTATTTGGAAATAGAGTTTTTGTGGATGTAATAAAATTAAAATGAGGTCTTACTGGATGATGGTGGACTGTAATTCAATAACTCTGTTCTTATAGGAAGAGAGAACGTTGGACACAGAAAGAAGACAGTCATGAGAAGACAGAAGCAGAAATTGGTTTATGATGCCATAAACCAGGGAATGCTGGGGAGTGCGAGCAACCACAGAAGACAAAAAACAAGGGAAGATTCTTCACTAGAGATTTTGGAGGGGGCGTGATACTGCTGACACATTGAATTAGGCTTGAATACATTCACCAGCTGAAAAACAAGATAAAGGGGAGAGGTTTGAATTCTCCAGAATCTTCCTGCCTTCAAGGTTCAGCCCTGCCAATGATAAATAGGAATTTGTTTTGTGGACAATAACACTTTCTCTACTTTTAAGAGAGAGAAACTTTCTCTACTTTTGTGAGAAAAAAATGTACTAGAGAGTTCTTCCTTTCCAGGCATTTGGTAACATTGTTGTCCATAATGCATTAGAGACTTATATTTGAGATAGTGTCTAAACATTTATAGCTCCTCCTGGGGTATGAATGTTTGATTTCCTAATGAGGGACCACTTGAGAGCACCTCCCCTCATGCCCAGCTTGTGACTTAAAGATGCCCATTAACCTTCAAGGGCAGTGGCAATTTGGGGATTGGCTGTGATAAGAAATGGGGATTGTAAATTTCCACATACATTCTCTTCCAGGGAAAAGCTCGGAACCAAGTGCTTTTAAATTAGTTTTTGTTTCGTTTCTGGAGAAGGGACTGCAAAGCTGAGGGGTGATGGAGAAGCTGGAGTAGAGATGAAAGCAAATATAGTGATTTGTTGAGGACGTGATGGTGACAGCCAACATTGTGGGGTGGAGAGGAGGGTTAAGGGATGCTGCAGCAACAGAACTGGTTGAATGTTAGACAGCAAGAGAGTTACAAATAAAGCTAACTTCTAAACTGAGAAAATCAGGAAAATATTCGGGTCACTCACTGTGGTGGGGAATTGGTATTTAAGATCAGGAAGGGCAAGGAAGGGGAGACAGGAATGAAGATCTATCAGACTCACTGGCTAATAGAGCTTGATAGAGCTCTCAAGCTCATTGCCTCTAATTGCCCATTTTAAAGATGAGGAAACTGAGTCCCAGAAAGGTGAAGCTAACTCATCCAAAGTTCCATAGTTAGCAAAGGGCAGAGCCAAAATCAGAATCCAGGACTCCTATCATCATCCCATACCCTTTCCAAATTAGAAATCAAGAACTGGAAAAAGTGGGAGGGTTTATCTAGATTTTGTAGAATTTCATTCTATAGCTGGTAACACACAACTTCCTCATAGGAGAGGGTATGGGGCAGAGGTCACAAACTGAAAAGCTTATGATTTGACCTCCACTCTATTTTTTAAATTAATATTCTAATTTATTTCTAACATTTCAAGATTAGGCGATTAGGCAAGTTTCTCTACCAATCTGGATTTTTGCCTGCTCTGGGAAAAGCCAGTCGATCTGTCAGAGATTTAGTAAGAGACGCCCTCCTTTCAAGAAAGGGCGAAGTCTAATTTACCCTCATTCACCTGGTTGGCTTCCTATTATCTACTTGACCCCTCTAGCCCCTGGTTTGCAATCCCTGGGAGGGCAGAAGGAAAGCAGAGGCCCTGAGCCCAAGACTGACAGTTGGGATTGTAAATGGCAGGGGGTGAAGGGAAGTGACCAAAGGAGCCCAGAACAAGAAGAACCTGAGCCCTGAGGTCACAGAAGCAAAAGATCTTGTCCAAGAATTCAGGGACAGGGTTTTCATCTGTTTTTAGATAAAGTAACAGGATGTGGGAACCAAAACAGTGGTCAATTCTCCAATACCACACAATGGTGATGACTTATGCAAAACATCCTCTTTCCTATTTTTAACTAGATCACAGAAGCTGCGTCAGAGGACTTTGCTGCTGACTAATCCTGTTGAGGCATCTTTCTCTGAATTGCATAAATGTCATCTACATAGGCTAGAGAACATTTGAGAAAAAGAAAAACTGTAAAGACTACTGCATACGGGGCATTCTTATAAATAGTGTTCTGAGTGGGATCGGGGTGTTCTGGGCCACAGCTTTCTGGAAGTTGTCTAGGATTTCATGGTTGAAGAATGCAGATAGAGAAATCATTCATTTGTGTAAGCTGAATTAATGATTCCGTGACTTTTTGCACTCTAAAGAACAGTGAGGACTGTTTAGAATTATGCTGATTTTTCAGGAAAACAATTTTCTGGTTGTATAGATATCCCTGCACTAGCAATAGGCTTTTTATTGGAGAAAGGAATCAGGAACGACAACAGAGGTTTCTCAATGCTCTATAGGTAACTTGTGGACAAGTTAGCCTCTTTGTGCTTCAGTTTTCTCATCTACAAAACACCAATAGCAGCAGATCCTCTCTCATGGGGTTTGGGTGAGGATTAAATGAAATAATTCACTAAAAACAGTGTCTGGTGCCTACTAAGGGCTTACTAACTAATAACTATTATGATATTTTCTATGAATAACTGAATTGAGTCGAGAGAGAAGTGCTTTGGCTAAGCTACTTCATAGCAGTAACAGAATTAGAGACCAATTTTTAATTAAGTATCCTTTCTTTCATCACATGTATTTTTAAACAACTTACTATTTATTTTCTAGTACATATTAACATTTCCTCTTGCACGACATAGCACACTTACTGTTTCAGTACAAACATACTTCCACAATGGTTTCCTTTGGAAAAACAATTTTGATTGATTTTTTTTACTCCCTGATTAATATATCACATTTAGAGTGAGAGTACTGCTCACTTAGAAAAAAGCAAGACTTTCAATTAGCAGGTCTTTCAATGGCAATCTGACTTTAAGCCATATGAAATTACACATGACATTTAGAATTGAGTAACCATTCTGATTGCTTCTTCGTGTCTGTGGAGAAAATAACATTTATTTTGACCAAATGTTATTTTTTCCCTTTTTCATCAAATAAATCATACTTAGGAGTGGAGTGCTTCTGTTGTTTTTATGATTCATCGATCAACTGTGAAAGAACAAACACATCAAATGCTGAAACTTGAGTTACAGCCCATTGGTGATTCTCTCCAGGACACTGCTGTCTCCCAAAGAATCATAGGCTTAAAGAGATGGCAGAGATTTCAGAGATTCTTTAGCTAAACTCCCTGATCTTTGTAGATGAGAAAATTGAGCTTAGAGAGGTGATGTGACTTACAAAGTCATCCAGCTAGTTGGTGGCGAAGAGGGATCTCAAACCTTGTTTTTTCTGACTTTGAGTCCCCATTGCATCATGTCCTGCACCAACTCATGTATTTCTAAAAAGCCTTTCTGTATTATCAGGTATCAGCCACAGGCCATGTCCAGCTTGCCACTTGTTTATGCAAATAAAGTTTTATTGGAACACAGCCATGCTCATTTGTCTACTTACTGTCTATGGTTGCTTTCTTGCTACAATGGCAGAATTGAGTAGTTGCATCAGAGTCGCTCTGATGTCTGGTCCTTCACAGAAAAAGTTTGCCGACCCTTGTTGTATATCAAGTTTGACTGAAATTCTCCTTTTTTTTTTGTTTCCACTCTTTTTGTATCAGACCCTATTGTCAAAAGTTGAAGAAAGTGGGGTTGGGCAGGGAATTATGGGAAAGAAGAAAGAGGAAGAAAAGAGCTAACATTGCTAACATTTATTTATCTGAGACAGGGAGTATTCTAGAGGCTTTATATATGTCATCTCATTTAGTTCTCAAAAAGATGCTGGGAGACTCATATTTTTCAGCCCCATTCTGTACATAAGAAAACAGACTCAGAGAGATAAGAGTTAAGTTGCTAAGTTTATGTCACTAACACTTAGCAGAATGAGGATTTGAATCCAGCCTTCTCCATTCTAAGATTCTATAATTCTTTCAATTACATCATGTGGTTGTTGTAGTCAAGGTGACCTTTCATTTTCTTAAAAAAGTGTTAAACTATCCTCCAAATTGAAATTGTTTAATTAAAAAATAGTATTTGGTACCAAATCATATTTAAAAAGCAAGTAACTATAAGTTAAAATTGTATAATTCATGGTGGTGTCATGGGTTTTGTTTTTGTTTGGGTGCTTGTTTATACAAGTAAGTGAGTTGGACTGCAGATGATGAGAACAATACATTTCTTGACAAGAAATTTGCATTTGGCATTATTGGAGAAACTGAATGGCTCGGTAACAGGTAGAATCAAAGAAACTGAATGGCTCAGCAACAGGTAGAATCAAAGTCCTGTATGCATGTTCACACAGATAATTACATAGATACCATGTAATGTGTTTTTATTTAATCAGCAATCCCTGCTCTCCAAGGCTTGCCACAATTCTCTAAACCAGTGGTTAATGAACAGACCTAATCATCTGCATCACCCATGAAGTTCCTTAGAGTACACACTTCCAGGACCCTCCCTCCACCTACCTAAGTCAGTATATCTGAGTTTAGGTTTGGGTGTCTGTAATTTTATTTTATTTGTTTAACCTCTAGAGATGGTTCTGATGATCAGCCAGCTTTGGGAACCATAACCCTAGAGAATGAGTGAGCAGGCAAGGCCTGCGTCTTTGTCTCAGTCTTTCCTGGTCCTCCTCTATGCCCTCTAAACCTGTCCACCACCTGAGCCCCATGCTTTGGTCAGTGTGCATGCTGTTCTCTGTCTTTGTCGAATGAGACCGAGTGCAGTGGTAGGGGCACTTCCCTCACCACAATGTACTTCCTCAGCATCCAGTAAAGTGGTACAAACACCTTCTGCCTTAATTGCAGTGACTGTGGCTTGTTCGGCTTTCATTTCTGTCATTGCCTTTTTTGTTTTCTATTTGCATTTGACAGAGTGCTCCAATGACAAATTCAATTCTGATTTCTTTTGCTCCCTGAGTACAAAAGTAAAGTTCATGGACACTCAGAATTGAGATAATAAAAGGTCATAAATTGTCCCCACTACCTAATTACTTACCTCCTTTTCTTTCCTGCTTTTAACAATGTCACTGTAATCATGATGGATTGAAACCAAAACGGGTTTTGAACTGGGAAAACTTGGAAAAGCCTCAGCCACCTGTTAATTTGAATTTTTCCTCCCCACTGTGTGCGGGTTATATTAGCCTAATATAATATAGGCTTTTAAATATAGACATATAACTACGTTCAACCCACACTCATTTTTTCAGCCAGTTCCTCTCTTCCATACTATAATCTCAACAATTGACTTCAGTAGTCTTTACTACTTTTTGGGAATCACTATTATTGAGTTTGGATGAGAACGCTAGTTCTTACTTTCTTAGGGTGAGATATGTGTACTTCTTTCTCTTAAGTGAATTAAGACAAAAATATGTAACATGTGAGGACTTCAACATATCCCATATTACAATTATGATTGATTAGGTCCCAAAAGACAAAGTGGTAGATACAAAATCTCAGAAGAGGGAAGATAACATTTTTTATCCCAAGTAGAACAATAAAAGAGACCCGTTCTCATGAAGGTGTTTAGAATTACCATGTCTTACTATCAAAGAGAAACTCAATGGACAACAGAGTTATTAAGCACATCAGAAAGACACTTCATAGCCCCTAACAAAATATGGAACCAGACTGAGATTTGTGAGAAGAGAAATGGTGACTTAAGCGATAATGCAATATACTTTTATAGGCCATTACAATTAGAGGTGAAAAAAGGGTGCTCTATGAAATTGCCTTGGGCAGTACCTTTCTGTCTCTATAAGATTAACAGCACATTTCACAATGGATGTCTCAAGAAACTTAACATTCATTTAAATCAAAGTGAGTAAGCTGGTCATCCAAGTGAGATGGACCCTAATGAATGAGTCTAAATCCTGTTTTCAAGATCAAAATTGCCTTTGGTGACAGCACTGCTTTCCAGTCTGTCCTTCCAACAGGGAAGAGCACTTCAGACTGAGGGCAAACGTGCCTACCAGAAAAAGACAGTGTGTCCTGTGACTCGTTAAAAGTGATATGGGGACTGGGCGTGGTGGCTTACCCCTGTAATCCCAGCACTTTGGGAGGTCAAGATAGGTGGATCACCTGAGATCAGGAGTTTAAGACCAACCTGGCCAACATGGTGAAACCCTGTCTCTACTAAATACAAATATACATATATACATATATATATAGAAGCTGGGCTTGGTGGCAGGCGCCTGTAATCTCAACTACTTGGGAGGCTAAGGCAGGAGAATTGCTTGGACCTGAGAGGCAAAGATTGCAGTGAGCCGAGATAGCACCATTGCACTCCAGCCTGGGCGACAGAGTGAGACTCCATCTCCAAAAAAATAAAAAATAAAATAATAAAAATAAAAGTGATTTGGAGTGTAGTTAAAGACAAAAAGGGGCCCAAATGTACACTTTAACAAGAATTGTATGAAATTTTAATGCACATGGTCCGTAGGCCACCCTGTCATAAATATCAGCCAGGGGATTTGCTAAAAGAGGAGAAAACAAAATGGAGGCAGGTAGAGGGCAGAAGTGCAGGTGGTGGTAAGAAGAAACTAGGAGCTGCTAGGAATGGGTTTCAGAAAGAGTTCTTTAATAAGGGGGCAGGGAGGAAAGAGACCATTGTGGGAGCAATAGACATGCAAGACATTAAGGACAGAAGAGTTTGAAGATAGTTTGCTGGCTTTGTACATGTATGTTCCCCTTGGCATTTGCTTGTAAGGCTGTCGTAGAGATTTCAACTGTTTTTGTTTTCTTTTCTTTGAACATTATTCTATGCTGAAACTCATCACCAGGGGACCCAGCTAGAGTCCTATTACATTGTGACACAGGCGAGATCATGTGGTTTGTTTGGAAGACAGACCACATAACCATTTACCTGGCAGCTCTTTGGCTTTGAGGCATAACCACGTGCTGCAAGGTGGCTCTGTAAACTCAGACTCCTGAGAGGACTGCGTCACATAGTTCTCTATTATCCAGCATGAATAGTGACTGCCATCATAGACCTGAGGAGCACTGCTGGTGCGATGTGGCTGAGGAGTACCCAGGGTATCTCATGGCTTGTCTGCACTTGCCATGTCCATTTGCTTCTTCCTAATCATTTTCAGGACTGGAAGCCAGAAATGAATCTGAAGAGACAGAAAAGTGGATAAATGGGCATTGGAGCTGGAGTCATTTAAAATGCCTCTGACATAAATTTTTCATTGTGGGGTTAAAGACATTGGGGAAAACAGCAAAAGACTGAAATAAACAAGCTTATTTTTGTGGGTTATGTTGGTCTTCCATTGTCTATGGGCTATTTCCCAACTCTGTAAGTTGCAGATGGCTGATAGAAACAATGTGAGTGATTCTTGTCCATGACCTGCATGTGAACTCCGCCCAGTAGAGTACAACTGACCCCTCCCATCCACCCTTAAAGAAAAAGACAGTTTTGCATCTATTAAGCAAATTCGTTGGGTATTCCTGATGGCCTTTATATATCTGTGTGTTCTTTGAATTATTCTTTGGCTGTAATTTTTCTTACCATTCCCTCATTAATACATATGTGTTAAATTACATAAAATTTTTGATATATGTCCATTTTATACATGCATGAGTCTATGCTTTTATTTATATATTTGTATATATATTATTATATTTTTATCTATCCTCTCTCTATACACACATACACATACACTGGAAAATGAACAAATTCTTTGGCATTTACAAAGCTATAGTAGACATTTCCCTGTCTGTTTTTTCTTTACCTAGGAAAGCATATCTTATTGTGCTTTGTCCTTTAATAGTCAACACTAAGGACCTCTCCAGTCGCCACTCTACAATGACTGAACATACTTACTTGAAACGAATATATTAAGAATAACTTGTAGTATCCTTTGGATCAGCATTCAATTCACAGAGGTAAGAGCCCTAGCCACGTATGTTTGTTCATTTTCCCCCAGTGTCCTATCTACTGCTGGGATACAAGCCCTGATGTGAAGCTGAAGCGTTAAGTGCTTTGAAGTCCCCTTTCCCATTTCCCTCTCAAACTCAATACTTCCTCAATTGGAGGTTACACCACCATCTTGGCCTTACCTTTGTAAGATAGAGACTCAGCCGTTTTTTGACTTCTCCCAGCAGCTGCTTTGATCTTTTTTTAAGCAGCTTTGCATGCAGGTATTGGATGCGCTTCCTCTCCACGCTGGGGTAGAAGGATGCTGACACCAGGATTTTAAGTTGCATAAGGATAGAGGACAACAGTCCCAGCATCACTAATATCACAAGAATAACACTGAGAGGAACCCAGGTCTCAGATAGAAGGAATTTTGGTTTCGGGATACAGTTGGGTTCAAACACAGATATATTAAAGGAAGAATCATGGAAAATATCTTGAGTTCCTTGTTTCTAAAATGAAAGAATAAAATAATCATGATGCATGCCACTTTTGTACTCAGTCCTTGTCTTTCTCATTACTTCCCCGCAGCACACGGCACTATCTTCAAACACGCAGGGAGCTTTGGCCAAAGGAACTATCACATATTCCTTTGTGTGTTATGATTGGAGCAAAGGAGAAGAGATGTGTCTTATGTGTAACTATTGCAGTGTTTTCTGAAGTGGGTTTGCAGAAATACAGTAAAGATTCCCTTGAGAGAAGTGTATTAAATACATTTTTTCACTCTATACCTTCTTTTGAAAATCACAATGCCCATTAGACTGTTGAAGGCTCTGAGAAGTAGGCAGAGGAATCTTTTAACTTTAGCCAGTTTTCCTAACAAATTTGATCACATAACTCATTTTCATGGAATATTTGTTTCTACATGTTAGGACATATGGGACAAAAGAAAGAGCGGGGAGTCAGCTAAACTCAGGGAGAAGATTGCTTTAGAACATAGTCCCTTAGGACCCCATCATATCCTCCCAATACCCCTTAAGCAGACCACAAGGTCACAAAGATGTTGAGGCATTAAATTATGTTCTACATCTGCCTTCTGGAGCTTAGGGGGGATTATTCTTATTTAGTGTACTATATTCCCTTCTAGGTTGATACATTGGCCCTTGAGCCCACGTTATTGAAGGAGACTCTAAAATCATGTTTGGGCAGGTCCTAAAAATAGGAAAATTTCTCATCCCTATTGGATGCTCATGAGAGGTACATTCCTTCCTTTTTGAAGGCAAGAGCATAAGCCAGTTGCCCTCAGCAGACTGACACAGAGGGCAGGAGATGACATTGAGCCACCCAGCCAAGCCACCCACAAGAGATTGTGTGCTGATCCAGCTCTTTCTTTCTCTGACCTGGGAAAATCATTTAATCTCTCATGGATTTGTTTTCTAATTTGGCAAAACAGGAGTTAATGGACCAGATCCTGCCCATGAATAAACTACTCCCAGTGTAAATTAAACACCTTGGGGAAGGAACATTAGCTTTACAGACTGGGGTGCTTAGTAAGTTATTATCACTCTAGTCCCCAGAGCCCTGGGGCCAGGAAAAGGTAAATGACTTCTCAAAAAGATCCCAACCACACCCAGAGGACACTGGGCACCTTGGATCTATCCCAGTGCCTGTGGAGACTCTGGAAACCCCAAACCTGGGACCTCTACACAAATGTCAAGTCAAATCTATAATTTCCCCAGCACGGTGCCGAAGCAATGAAAAACATTTGTGTTGCCTCTCCCTTTCTCTTATTAAAAAAATAGTCTGCCTACAATTAAATAGAGAGAGTTCAGTCCCCAGAGCAAAGACAGGCACTCTTTTTAATACTAGTGAAGAAACAAACACATCGATTGAGTCCGTGATGAGAAATCCTGCAATAAGAAAGCAGCGGGTGTTCGGTCTGGGACAAAGTTATTTTGTCTAGAAATTTAACTGGGGATTTTGCAGTTGGGAATCAGTGCTTCAGAAAGTTTGAGTCGACACTTTTGTATGGGGTTGGTTGAGGGTAATGTGGAAGACAAATTAATTCTTTCAAAATGCCAAGCAATATACTAAATGGTACCCCAATGTTTTAATATATATGTTCCTCTGTTAAATAAACAATTTATTGGCACAGCACTAAGCAATGAATGGAGGGCAGGCTCTGGTGTCAGCCAGTCCTGAAAAGTTAATGCTGCCAAATGCAGTGAACATAGTAGGTGCTCAGTAAGTAGAAACTCTGGCTATTTTTATTTACACTGCCTACCCACAGAGCTAGCTCTACTTGGGTCATTTCCCATCTTCTTTATTTAAAACATATACTTAAAATCATACGAAAGTGAGAAAGAAATATTGGCAACACCTTGAGCCAGTGTTTCTCTTCCTGCGTGACTTTTCCTTGGCAAATGTGAGGCAATGGTGAAGACCAGGAGCCCCCAAGGGCACCCTGGCATAAGGGTAGGGCATTGCCAGTCATGCAGAAGCTGGCTCTTGGCAGCGCAGTCTCTCAGATACAGCATGAGAGAGTTTGAGAAGCGCTCTCACAGCAGTCTCGTACTCACATCTGTTCCAGTGCCCACCACCCTGCTGTTTCACGTGTGTACACGGTGACCTCGCTCCCAGGACATAAGCCCCTCAAGGAGGCCCTCACAACCTAGACATCTTCGCACCCCCAGGAATCAGCAGTGCCCAAAGAAGAAGGTGTCAGGACATTGTCATTGGAAAGCTGGGTTTTTTTGGAAGGCAGAACTTGGTTTTTTCCCCCTCTATCTAACATGGTGAGAATTCACAACACAGGCATGGGTACTGGCTAAGAGAGAAGTAAATGAGAGAGAAGAAAAACATAGGAGACAGAGGGAGAATTGAGGGGGGAAGCCAAGAAAGGAGAACACAGGAGGGGAATGGGAGGGAAGGAGCGAGGCCCTTTTCCTGGCCACCCCTAAAGATCAAGCAAGTCTGAAATTCTTGTTTGGCTTTCAGCTAAAACACTACTTCCATTATCCACCGCTCCAAATAGCTAGAGCAACAGCGTGCCTTGTAATTAACGGGATTCTTCAGGGGATGCAGAGAGCTCAGAAAAATCAACTCTGAGAAGCAGCCCAGGCTTAGGAGGGCAGGAGCCATGGAACTAGATCTGCTGAGCCAGACGAAAGGGGAGGAAAAGTGTGGATGCAGCGGGGATTTGAGGCCCTGAGAGGGAAAGAGAGAAACGGCAAGTGGGGCTTCACGGGAGGGTTTGCAGGCAACATTGTGGCCGTTTTTCCTCTGTGATTTCCCCAGCAGCTGGCACAGCCTAGTGCAGCTTGAGGAACAGTAGGGCAAATCAGACCCATGGAAACAGGTACTGGATACCCCATAAATATGTACAATGATTACGTGTCAATTAAAAATAACCATAAAAATTACAAATAATTTTTTTTTAAAAAAAGAAACAGCTGTTGGCGTTTTTGAGTCAGGAGATCAGCAGGACTTGTTTACTGAGCCTCTGTCATGACCCTGTGGATAGAAACAGAATATAACAAAGAAACCAGCCAAAATCATCTAGGACCAAGATGGTGATGAAAAAAACCTCTAGTTGTCCTCGCTGCTCATTATATGCTAATTATAATATATTTGCATAAGGCACTCCTACCAGCACCATGACAGCTTACAAATGATGCCATGGCAATAACCCAGAAGTTGTCTTATATGGCTTGGGAACTCCCCACCGCTTTTCCAGAAAGCTCATGAATAACTCACTCCATAATTAGCATATGATTAAGACTAGGTATAAATACAACAGACCAACAATCCAGGAGTGCTACTCTGGGCCACTCTGCCTATGGGGTAGTCCTTTTCTGCCTGTGGAGCAGCCACTTTGCTGTACTCTGTTCTAAAAAACTTGCTTTCTTTCACTGTCAGCTCACTCTTGAATTCTTTCCCAAGCAAAGCCAAGAATCCTTCTAGGCTAAGCCCCAATTTTGGGGTTCACCTGCATTATTTTTGCCAGCCTGGGCTAGTGTACTTAAGCCCAGCATGCATCACACACGTGCACATACACACCTGCACATGTGCATACACACGCCATGTCATTCAGCCTGGCAATTTCTGGGTTTAAAAAACAATAAGGTAAGTGTCTGACAATATCCAGATCCTCTGAAATGTCAACATAAGCACAAATATCCACAGAGAAAATGGAAAAGAAATGATAAACGATGGGATGCCCCATCCCCACCATCTTCTCTGTTTGTCCATGGTTGCCAAGAGGAGAGAGAGGGAGAATAGAGAAGAGAAAGCCAGATCCCTCAAGATGCAGGAGGGACCAGCTCAGAGACAGATGCTGTCCTGGCTAATGAAGATTTTTCACAGATCCATGTGATGGCAATTAGGAGTTAACTTTCTGGCTTTGTTCTTGGAGTGAAGGGTTTAGAACAGGGGTTCTCAATCTTGGCTGCACGTTAGAATTACTCTGGGAGTTTTTAAAAATCTCTCACCCCAGTTCAATTAAAACAGATTCTCTGGGGATTCTGGAGAGAGGTATTGAGTTGGTTAGTTCAGCTCCACAGTGATGCAACTCTGTATCCAAGGTTGAGGACCTCTGGTTTAGAGGGTCCTTGCTTTCTAATACCTAGGCTAGAGTTTCTCAAAATGTGGTCTGTGGACCACCTACCTTGAAATCACAGGCATGCTCATTTAAAATGCTCTCCCAGTTAAAACAAAATCTGTGTAAATCGAGGCCTGAAACTCTATATCCAACTCAAGAAATTCTTAACACACATTTAAGGCTGAGAACTAGTAATCCAATCTCTCTCAAAACACCAAAGTGTAGCTGTGTAGCATTTTTAAAAGTGGGTGCTACCAGCTACTAGCACCAGCCATTTTACTGGGTGACTTAGGAGCCCTTTTCAACAATCATCCTTTTAAACATTGCGCCGATGCCTTGGGAACCCTCCTGTGTTTGATAATGACTCAGGATGCACAGCAAAGTTCTCGCTCAGAGGAGGTGCTCAAAGTCTACTTGCCCAAGCTTGAGGATGAGAAGAAGGCAGGTCCTAAATCCCTGTCTCTTAGGTTCACGCCAGATAGTCCTGCTTGGGAATCCACTTCATGTTCAACCTCAGAGACACTTATTTCCACATTTGAGTGTTTGTTGACTGTAGGAGGCTGGAGGATGCCCTACAGATACAAGGTCTTAGTGCCTGGAACCTGTTAATGTTACTTTATTTGGAAAAAGGATCTTTGCAAATGTTATTAAGTCAAAGATCTTGAGATAGAGAAATTACCCTGGATTATACTGGAAAGTCCTAATACAATCATATACATTCTTTAAGACAGAGGCAGAGAGAGATTTTCCACATGCAAAGAAGAAAGTGATGCGATGACAGAGCAGAGATGGGAGTGATGTGGTCATAGGCAAAGGGATGCCATTGGCCACTAGAATCTGGAAGACGCAAAGAGTGGCAACAGCACCTGGGTTTTAGCCCAGCGACACTCACTTTGGACTTCTCCCCCCCAGAACTATCCGAGAATAAACTTCTGTTATTTTGAGCCATTCAATTATCGGCCATTTGTCACAGCAGCCACAGGGAACTAATGCAGAATCACACCCTAACATCGGGACTTCAATCCAATTTAACCTGCATTTGTTGGGTTCCTTCTATGTGCCAAGCACTATGCCAGGCACCAAGGATGCAAAGGTGAATAAGCCACTTCCCTGCCTTGGGAGGTTCATGATCTTTTGCAAGACAGACCAGCAAATAGCCAGGATACACCATGAGAAGTACCTGTGGGTCCCTACCTCTCCGTGCAGCTTCAGGCGAACCTCAAACCCTGGCAAGCTTTGAAACTGTTTGCTCACTGAGAAAATGAGCCGATACAGCAGATAATCTACAGCTGCAAACAGCACCCAGATGCCAAGATGGGTAAGTACGGGGAGGAAAAACAGCCCCAGGTTTTTCCTTTCTTTAGGAGTCGGCCAGAAAGTTGGGATGATGACATACTTCCTCCTTTCCTCCTTATTCAGCGGGAGCACACAGGGCCTCTGTTGAAGTCTCTCCCTTTCATCAAACTGAACAAATTGTCTGGTGATATAGATGTTTTCATACTTCCAACCATAAGGGCCCAAATATCGCTTCATGAAGAGGCCAGTGCCAAGTAGGACGAGCGAAAGCCCTGCAAAGGCAAGTAGCTTCTGACCCAGGGAGGACAACACCTCTGTCGTGGTTGCCATCTGGTACAAGATGCTCAGGACTTCCCCTTTGCTGTCATTTAGCTGTGCCTCCAGGATGTGGCTGGGACTGAAAAGAGAGACTGCCAGGGTCTGATTCCAAGAAACAAGGTCATCAAATACATTTAGTGGAGTGGCAAGGCCATAAATCCACTGAATTGCCTCAATATATTTTTTCAAAAGTGGAAAATGTATGGAAAAGCTCTTTGCCCTTAGATTGCAAGTCATACCATCTAGGAGACCTTTAAAGTTGTGAAAAATATTTTCTACGTGTCCCAAGATGACGATCCCTGTGCCAGCTGCGATCAAAGCGTTCCTGCCTTCACGCAGGCCACAAGAGAGAAAGACGAGAAGAATAAAACATCGTGCATGCTTGGAGCAACACAGCAGAACACATGTGATAATCCAGAAGCCAGCAGCCGCCATGATTGATGATAGAAACCAGCAGAAGGCCACAGAAAGGAGGCCCACTGAAATAAGAGCAACCAAACAGCAAACTCCCAAATGCTGGATAAAGTCCATCGGTCCGAGGCTTCTTGGAGACAAGTAAATCTCCCAAAGACTTAGGAAGATATCAGTGCCTATGGTCCAGATACCCATGCTCCCTGCGTCCTGAAAATGAAAAAGAAACCAAGGTCAGAAATTGCTTTTGAATGTCCTCTGACCTTCGTAAAGGCCATGGGGGTAGACTGACTGCAGAAAAAGTGGCCATAATTATTTACTCTTCCTGTGTCCTCTCCCTTGAAATATGACTTTACAGCTTCTTCCATCTTCCACCACCAAGAGATGAGGTCTATTCCTCCATCCCTTGCATCTGGGCTGGCCTTGTGACTTCTTTGCCCAATCGAATGCAGCAGAAATGCCAGTGATGATCCTGGGCCTTGGACTCACTCCACGTGCTCTCATGAAACTCTGCTCCTGCTGTGTTAAGTCCAGCTGCATTTCCCAGCTATCGCTGCTGTAACAGATAACCACTGAGTGTTTTAAAGAAGCATATATTTATTCTCTCACGGTTCTGGAGGTCAGAGTCTAAAATGGGCCTGCAATGCTGTGGTCCTTCTGGAGGCACTGGGGGAGAACTTGATTCCTTGCCTCTTCAGCTTTAGAGGCAACCTACATTTCCTGGCTCATGGACCCTTTTTCTGCCATCTCAAAGCCAGCAACATTGCATCTTCCCTCTGCTTTTATCCTTACATCTTCTCTCTAGACTCCGATCCTCCCTCCTCCCTCTTACAAGAGCCCTTGTGAATATGCTGGGTCCACCCAGATCATCCAGGATAATCTCCTCATCTCAAGAGATTTAATCACATTTGCAGGGTCTCTTTTACCATGCAAGATAATATATTCATGGGTTCTGAGCAGTAGGACACGGACAACTCTGAGGGGGCCATTATTGAGCCTGTTATACCAGGCTGGAATGCTGGATGATGAAAGGCACCTGACCAGGCAATTCCATCAGCTCAGCCAATAGCCATCCAACTGCCAGATGTGAGAGAGGCCATCAGAGACCAGCTGGTTCTCAGCCGACCCACTGGCTGACCACAGACACGTGAGCCGTCATAAATGCTGATTTATTTCAAGCCGCTGAATTCTCTACTGGTCTGCTAGAGAGTCGTTGTTTATTGATAAGAGTAACAGTCCTATATCATAAGCCTTAATAGTTGAGCCCTAGCCTGATAGGCTGAAATGTCAATAAACTGCATTATGAAAGCTTACTCTTTAATAGTCATCTGTTTCCTTGTGCTCAGTTTTGCAGACTAGAGAGCACACCAAGGGCATCCAAACTTAAATGCAGCTTTGGACTGAGGCCATTGTGTCTCCACTCTGTAACCATGGCTTCTTCCCTCTTATGCCCCTGCCCTCTGAGAAGGGTTTCCTCCTGAGACTCTTACAAAGAAAAGAAGAATATTTATTTTGTGTCACTGAGATAATCATCTTTTCTTTTTTCCTAGATCTGGAATAATTAGAATGAAGGCACTGTGGAGCTGCTAACACACCATCAGCCACACAGATTTAGGTCTGTGATGCTCTCAGAGAGACTTGGATTCATTTGGAGTGATATATATAAAATAAAATCGACATTCTCTCCTGATTGACATGAAAATATCTAATAAGCGTTATATCATATGTATGGGATTTTAATGTGGCCATTGATTAATTTTTAAACAATCTCAAATAAATCCCTTCTCATTAAATAGGATGGGTCTGAATTTACGGAGTAGCTGAATATAGTGAGAGCCAGTGAATTACATTTGTCGTGTAAGATGAACCCAGGCATTGGCTAGAGGTTGTGCACTGAGCAAACAGAGGTGAGGAAATTATTCTTTCTGTGTTCAGGCCGAATGAGGTTAACGAAGGGCAGAAATAAAATGGGGGGAATAGGCAGGTTGCGAGTAAATGTGTAAATTTCTCCACCAAGAATAGAGAGTGCTTGCAGTTCCTGCCGTATAATCTGAATGGAAATGCTCAGAGCAGAAAAGAGATATGAGGTGAACTTGAGTGTTGAAGAGGGGTCACTGCCATGTGGAACTGGCCTTAGTAGAGTCTAGATCCCACATATGAGGATGTTCTGACAGCTTCAGCAGGAAAGGGAATTCGAATGGTAATTAAAATGGGGGCCAGAAAAAGGCCATAGTTCCTTTTTCCTGCAAGCTTGCTTCCTTTTGGAATCAGAGTTTGGACTGAAGGGTGAAGATAGAGACGGGCCTTACCATAGGCCCCTGTGCTGCTGAACCTTCCCTGGCATTGTGGACTGAGTCAGACAGGCTCCACGGCACAGGCAAGAGGACTCTGCAGGTGGGTGGGCAGAGGGCAGGACACCCAGCACCAGAGGAAGTCAGGAGCTGCGGCCTCTCCTCCCAGGCATGACTCTTTGCTCTCCCATTGCTTTGGGTTTGACCCCAAACCATTACTTGATTGATACCCTAGAAGATGTTAATTATCTATTACATTGTAGGCACTTTATTTATAAAGCATCTTTCTACCCCTGCCCCAAGCCTGCAGATGGTATTTGCATCTGATACAGTGGAAACTGAGGCTTGGAGTGCTTACTGGAATTTGTCAGCAATCACACAGTGGAGACGGCACAGCAGGATTCAGGCCAGACTTCCAGGCTCTGTTGTCTGTACCATGCCCCAATTCCATGGTTCTGTGTCATGTGACAGGACCCTCAGCTCACTGTTTGTCCCTGCTGGAGGCATCACACCTTCTGCCAGTGGCTGTTAAGAGCTGACCTGGATATCACAAGCCCATTTCCATTATCTGCTCACTTTTTGTTCCCTACATCAAAATAGTTGACTCTGTAAGGATATGTCTCAAACTAGCAGATTCTTCTTTAAAGGAAATCAGAAATCCCAGCTGCTTAACTTTTTTCTAATTTCCTTTATGAGGCACCATTTTGCTTCCTTCCTAAAAAATTAATAATGTGTATTCTGGATTCATTTTTCCTTTCTCTTGCCTTCATCCTTGTACAGTGTGTTCCTAATACAGACATTTTTCTGAAAGTATGAAAAAGATTTATGGACACATTAACATTTTAACATTCTGCAATAAAATCTAATATCAATTAAATAAGATATACGACTGCAATTTTGTCCTGTAAGAAGAACATGTTTTCTTAACAGGCAACAGCTCTAATAGTATCCTGCTTAGTTTTGTGTTGAAAACAGCATGTCACCAGACACCAAAACTTTCTGCGGTGAGAGGACTGAAGGTATCTTCTCTTATTTTACAGTTCAAGCCCCAGAGCAGAATTTAGGCCCACGAGCCCAGAGGCTGATGTTCCAGTCTGCACTTTTGGCATCGTTGACTGAGCCATTGATTTCTTCTCTGTTCCTCATTTTCCCTAACTGAATATATGACCTACCTGCTCCTTTTGGTTTAATGAGGGGAACCTTAGCAAGAACCTTAAGACTCTCTGGATAAAAGGTCCCCAGCAAATGCAACTCATTTCTTGTTGTTTCTTTGCTGCCACAGAAAATGAAGACTGTCCATTCTCTGCTCTTTAGGCAAAGATTGAATGCCCAAGCTGACGGGAGGCTTAGAGATAGGCACTGGAGGCTGAGCGTGGCGGCTCATGCCTATAACCCCAGCACTTTGGGACACTGAGGTGGGAGGATTGCTTGATTGAGCCCAGGAGTTTGAGACCATCCTGGGCAAGAGAGAGAGACCCCATCTCTCTTTTTAAAACACAACAACAAAAAAAGAGATAGGAGCCAGATTGTACCAACCTCCAAGGTGTACCACCCTCCAGGCATGGTGACGCCACCCATGCCTCCTTTAGACATCTGCTGATTTCTTTTTGGCTCCTGTGGAGGTGCGGCCATTCTGCTGATCTTCCTTCAGATCTTTCAATTCTCTCCTCTTAGGCAAATTGGTGAACTGGAATTTTGATAAGCTAAGCAGGTGGTTTCTTTCTCAAAGACTTTGTCAAGCAGATACCCAGATTCATAAATTTTCTTTTTTGAGCTGAAGGGAATCATAGCTCAGAGCTTCTTAGACTTGAGTATGTGATCACTGGAGGGAATCTTGTGAAAATGCAGATCCTGATTGAGAAGGTTTAGGGTGGCCCCTGAGAGCTGGCATTCCTAACAAGTTCTCAGGTGCTGCTGAAGCTGCTCTCATGAAGACCAGGCTTCAGGTAACAAGCTCTGGAATTCAGCGCTGTCTGATAGAACTGTCTGTGATGCTGGGCATGCTCTATATATGTGCTGTCCAGCATAGGAGGCACTGGCCACATGTGACTATTGAGCACTTGACAGGGCTCATGCCACTGAGGAATTGAATTTGATATTTTATTTGATTTTAATTAATAAATTTAATTAATTTAGTGTTATTTTATTTAATTATGATATTTTTTAATTTTAATAAATCATTTACATTTAAATTAAGATTAATTAAAATTTAAATTACTTAAAGTTAAATAAATAACTGGAGCCTTTGTATTGGATAGCACAAGTCCAGATGATTTTGACTGACACCTCCCTGGCTGATACTCACAGTCGAGGAAAATAAAATCCAAAGAGGCTAAGGGACTCTAAGCTAGGAGTGAGACCCCCAGTTTTCCACCACTTGGTGACACATTTCCCATCACATTCATATCTCATCTCTGACTTTTCATGAGTCCTGTTTTAAAATTCCACTACAGTTCCTGAGTAATGGAATTAAAACTTCCCATGTACCTGTTGTCATCTGCCAGTGCTGCCATAGCAGAACCCCACAGGCCGGGTGGCTTCAACAGCAGAAATTGATTTCTCACAGTGGTGGAGGCTGGAAGTTCCAGATCAAGGTCTGGCAGGGTTGGGTTCTGGTGAGGACCCCTCCCCGGCTTACAGACAACTGCCTCCTCTCTGTGTCCTCACATGGCAGGGAGAGAAGGCGGGTGAGCTCTCTGGTATCTCTTCACACTGTGTTACCTTTCATTAAGTACAAAGACCTTTCCAACATGGCACCAGAAATCATTTTACCCACTGCTCTGTTTGGCTGCCAGTATGTTGTCTCTTCCACAATGGTGAGGCAGTTACATTTTCCTCTTCTTATAGGGACACTAATCCTATCAGATGAGGGCTCCACACTTAGGACCTCATTTAACCTTAGTTACTTCCTTAGAGACCCGATTTCCAGATACAACCACACTGGGGGTTCAAACAAATTGGCAGAAGACACAAACGTTCTGTCCATAACAGTACCCAGTTGGCCCTCAGTCACCACAGAATACATAATTAGAGAAGCGGACAACCTATAGCTTGTGTCAATGTCTGAGACTTAGTGAAATACTCCTAATAATAAATGGTAGTTATTACGGTGTTACTTTATGCCTGGCCACAGCATCTGATGTACATGCTTTCTAACCCTGTACTATGTAGCTATATCTTTTTAGATAGGAAACTGGGGCTCAGAGAGGTTAAATAACTTGGTCAAGCTCACACAGCTAATAAGTGCAAGAGCCAGGATTTTAACCCATGTTTAAGTGACCCTGAGGGGTCAGAATGGACAATCGCTCAGCCCCTCTTTGACACGATCATCATAGAGCAGCTTCTGAATTTGGTTGAAATATATTCCCAGGATCCCAATCACGCACGCATCCTGAAATGCAGATTCACCATGCCAGGATGAGCTGTCCTGCATTGTCAACCACATCCAGGGTCCTCCCCTCCTCTGCCAGCACAGCTTTATTGAGCCTTCTAAAGCTGACTACAGCTCTCCTTTCCCCAGGTGAACACTTGCTCTGCAGCATCGTGCAGCTCATGAACCCCTATGTTTTACTCAGAGACTGTAACAGCCAGCGTTAGGCTCACCTTGCTCGCCCCTTAACGTCAGGCACCCTGGACGCGGGCCCATCCTGGTCTGAGGTCCAGATCAAGGGCTGTCTCTCCTAACTTAGCTGTCTCTCCCAGGGACGGGGAAGAAAAGTGCATTCGGTGTTGGTCTCACCTTCCCTGTTGAGCTTGGGTCAGGAATGGGGGCTCATCCTGTCCCGTGCAGGCAGCACTCAGATTTTCAAATGCCTATAGGGGTCAGACAAGCACTGGAAACAGTGAAGGAAGTAAGGAGATTCAGATACTCCTTGGGAGTGTGGGTTGTGGGACAGTGGGCCATGGGTCTCTAGGGTGCTGGAGAGCCCACGCCCCCATTTAACTTGCAGGAACAGCAGCCTCCAACCCAGCAGATTTTCTTTAAAGCTCTCTCTATAGAGGCAGTCACCAGATTTTCTGACTTTTTTTTTTCAAGTCAGAAATCTAGATTTCTTTGGGTGACATCTTCTTGTTCTTAAAAAACTGTTGGCTCAAATTATTTTTAAACACTCTGACGGCTGATTTTGGCCACGGATTGTGAGAGTGCAGCCTTGATCAACAGATGACACTCACATGGCTCTCTTCTCTCCTCTCTGGCCCACTTCTCACCTTAGCCCTCCTCTTCTCCATTCCTCTGAATTACCTTTTCCCCTTTTATCCCTGGAGACATTTAAAAACCATGCTTAAACTAAGTTCCAGTCTCACACATAAAGGTTTTCCTCTATACCTTGGAAATGTTTGTTTTTACCCAAAGATTTCTAACTCTTTTATTCCCCTCTCTTGTGCTTACAAAGTCCCTACCTCTGCCTCTCCATCTTTTTTTTCTGGCAGCTGCTAAAAGTTTACCTGGTCCCTTTAACCTGTACTTTCTCTTTACCTTGCCTCCATTGTCAATAATGTCTATTCCTGACTCAACATGCTTGTGTCCCCAGGATACAATACCTGCTTCTGGCTTTTACCAACAGCACTATCCCAAGAGTAATGGCCACTTTCTTGCTTTTATCTCAGAACTGCAGTTTCTACCACACCTCAGGCAGGGAAGCCTTAGCTGGAGTCCACAGCAGAGTGCCACCAAGGGCCCTATCCCTCTTCCATGGGGTTAAAACGCTTTTTGTGTGGCTAGGTGGAAGGGAACAGGAAAATAGCAGAACAGGGTTAGGGATGAAGAACCCTGATTTGAACCGAGAGCCCTGCACAACCATGCCGTCTGGGCATCTGGCTTGAGCCCACATTTACCTGCTTTCATGCAGGGCCAAGCTGTTGCCATGGGAAACAGAAACAGCCAGACTTCCACATCAACCCTGCCCACGCTAGCTAGCAGACACCTCTGCAAGGTGCATACACCTCGATTGTTTTCCCTGCAGGGGATCTGTGTCAGTGGGAACATCGAGAGCCCCAGCATGGAGGGCACAGGGCTCACAGCCCCCACCCACAGAGCTCTGTTTGGCCACCTTTCTGATGAGTCAAGGAGACCGGCATTCCCAAGCACTGTCCTTTGAGCACAGATCAACTTTCAAGGTGCGGATGAATGCGTCCTTGCTTCAGATACAAGGTCCAGTCAGCAGCCACAAAAAAATGGAGCCATGAAATAATGAGAACCTCCACATGAATGGCCCACCCTAGGAGCTTTCTAGACTGGGGATTATTGAAGCTGCACATCACCAATGTGGCTCCAGAGCTGGCAAGCAGACACCCACAGGCTTACTGCTAGTGAAAGTGTGGGAGGAAGAAGTGTGACCTTCTCTGGAGGAAAGGCCAAGAGACAATGACCATGGGAGCATCTTATTTTCCCCTCTCTCCCCATTTCCAAAGCTCCCACCTCATCTGATGTCCCGCAATTCCCATTAAGTGATACCAGTTCATTCTGACACTGCCTGTGCAGAAGCCAATGGCTTATGCTCAACAAGCCCAGATACGTTTGCAGACACCCCAGGGGACAATAAACCCAAACGGACAAGCACTCTGTTCTTTCTGTACTCCTCAACCAGCCCTGCCAGTCCCCTGCGGGAAACCAGTCTGAGCCCATCAGCCTCCCTCATTGGCTTGATGTGAATCTCATTTTAAAAGGAATTCGAACAAAGGGCAGAGCAGAATAGGAAAAGAGCGCCGAACAGGGAGGCCTGTGGCCCAGCCTGCCTCTACCCAAGCCAGGTTGTGTGGCCTCAGATAGGTCACGTCACCTCCTGGACCTCAACTCCCATGGGCTAGCTGAGTTCTCAGGTCCCCGCTAGCCCCGTGCTCTCTGAAATGAAAAGTGCAGTGAGCAGCGGAGCTGGTTCTTGGAGCTGGCGTTCTAAAGTCACTTCTGAGACAGAACATCAAAGCCCAGCACCTGGGAGTGGAACAAAAGAAGAATGGACGGTTTCTTTTCCTTTTCATTTTTTTTCCCTTTCTTTTTTTCATAAGCTCTTGCAAACTTACAATGTGGTTCAGAACGTACTGTTCTCTCAGACTGCCAAAATAGCTTGAGCAGGAGCTGCGGCCTTCATTTCAGGTAGAGAGAACTCCTCATGACTTTGTTTTCATCGTTCTTGCTTGGGAGAGCCAGCAGATGCCTTCCTCTCTGAAAACAGCCTTCACACAAGAAAGAAAAGATTAATGAACGCTGCTAGGTAAACAGAATAGCAATTACTGAACAATTCAGCCCATTGCTGCGTGTGCCAGGCACCCAGAGCTGCGTCGTCAGGGAGGCAGGACTGAGCCAGCCTAGGGCTCCCCATAACGGCCAGGAGGCTTAGCTGAGGGGATTCATAAAGCAAGGGGTGGCTCGAGTATACCCAGGCTATAGCCTGTAAGAAGATATTCATGCTGCAGTTTTCCCTGAGCGGAGGATATTCAGATACCAACATGAAAAGACTTTCTGATACATGCATACATAGGGAGACCTTTGGGGTAGAGGGGGCCTTAAAGTATGCTCTGGTTGTAATTGTTTATTCCAATTTACTAGCACTTTTTTAAAAGCAGTTTTAGAAATAAGATAATTCTGAAAGTTTACTTACAGGTTTCTCTCAGGTTCTTCTTTGAATGCAGAAATGCACTTCCCAAGGGCTGTAGGTCTTGATATATAGCAGGAAAAAGGGAACCAGAAGTGGTGAGAGGGTCACATCACCATGAATCAACCTCTTTATTTCCCCCATAAAGTGACTAAGTCATTTAATATCAATGAAGAGTAACACTGATACAAAGGAATAGCATATTTCTTTCTAGCATTTTCCTCAGATAGATGCTCTAGAAATTAATTATAGAAAATAATGAAATCAGATATTTTCAAACACAAGAGAGTGAGTTGTGAAAGCTTGGACGGCCTCTCTCCCTCTTTCCTCTTTTCCTCTCACTCCCATACCCCCCATGTCCACTCGAGCCATTGGGAAATGACAAGCATCCGCCATACCCACCTCCCATCCACACTCCAAGAGGCAGATGGCACGTAGGAGCCGCCTCTGCACTCATGACCCCAGACAGGTCACGTAATTGGTTTCATGCCTCCCACTCATACATGTGACTTTCCATCTTAGAAATTTAGTTTCCAAGTCAAAAGGACCAGCTTGTGTAGTTTCAGAGAGTTAGGAAAGTCTCAAAACCTTTCTACAAAATTATTCTTTACTTTTTGATGGAGATCCCTATTATACCTGCAAGAACTTTTATCTTAAAAAAAAAGAGAAGGATCAGAATAGACCTGTGGGCTCAGGCTGGGCACACAGACTGCATGACCCTCATGAGTCCTTTGTGTAAGGGGCTGACTTAGTCCTGGAGATGAAGAGAGCTGTTGAAGTGAGATGTTTTCATTTGAACAAGAAGGATGGGACTGCAATGTGGGTGTCTGATCAAGTCATCCAGAAGCAGCCATGGTGGCCCCAAGGAAGGGAAGGGTCAGGGAGTGGGCAGGATCTTGAGGAAACAGCCCCAGACTTTGGTGAGTGGGAAGTCACTCGTGTTTCTGGAAGAGCCATTTAGGCAGGGGCCTGGGGGTGGGCATCACTCTTCAGTGGGCTAGAGTGTGAACTGGAGTGGGAGGAGGGGAGGAGCAAGCCAACAGTCTTGACTGGACAGGATTCCTTTGTAGTGGTGAAGGGGATGGAAATGGAGAGGGAGAAGACAGCAGTAGAGATGTAGTGGTTTGAGTTTGGGGAAGACTAGATGAAATTTAGCATATCAGTCTCACAAAGAAGAACAAAGATAAGAGAGAGAAAATGTTGGTACTCTCTGAGGAGGTAGGGAGGAAAGCTGAGGGCAGTTGCAACCCTCTTGGGGAAGGAGGAGATGGAGCCTTCTGAGAAAGAGGAGTGCAGACAGAGGTTGCTGGATCATGGAGAGCAAACCTGGGGGCAGTTGCTAGAAGAAAGAACTTGGATGAGGAAATGGAGGGGCTCTCAGCTCCCACAACCAAAAGTGAAGTCAGTGACCTGGTTTTGAGAGTCCCCAGTAATTCCCAAGCTTGGGAGTGAAAGGAAAAGGCTGATGTGACAATACCTGTACCAATTTATAAGCTACTAGAATTAGTCATTCCATTTCTAAGAATTGATCTTATATTTGCATGGTATGTGTGTGCAGTGTGTATGTGTATGTGTACGTGTGTATACAAATCTACCATATACTTCTCTATGCCAGCTAGATAGCTAGATACACAGATCAGCATTGATTGTAATAGAGAATATGTAGAACAACCCACATGTCCATCAATTGGGAATTGGTTACATAAGTGTTCATAGTCTCCAGTAAAATGACTTATTCCCACAATGTATCCTTCTTCCAACTGAAATGGTCTTCCCTTCCTCTCCTTCCTTTGGGAAGCCTTCACAGGATATCTCATATCTTCCTGATGACTCCTTTAGTAGATGCTAAGGTATTCCCCACCATATCAATTTTCATTCTCTTTTACCACCCTGCAGTGGTAGATCCCAATTAATACCCTCTCTGTATGCATGCCCTTTGCCTTGTAACTTTGTAGTTCCCACCCGATTCGAATCTGGGTTTAACCATGTGGTCTGGTTTGGTCAGGAGGTAGGTAGCAAACTTGATACATGAAAGAAAGAAAGAGAGAGAGAGAGAGAGAGAAAGAAAGAAAGAAAGAAAGAAAGAAAGAAAGAAAGAAAGAAAGAAAGAAAGAAAGAAAGAAAGAAAGAAAAGAAGGAAGGAAAGAAGGAAGGAAGGAAGGAAGGAAGGAAGGAAGGAAGGAAGGAAGGAAGGAAGGAAGGAAAAGAGAGAGAAAGGGAGAAAGAGGAAAAGAAAGAAAGGGAGAGGTCAATTGGGTTTAAAACTCAGAGACCCCTACAGATGGGTGCAACTTAAGGTGGAGGGGCTGTGATATAGGCAGATGAGATTCAGCTGGTGCTGCAAGATTTCTTTCCTGTGCTCCTAGAGAACTTAGAGAATGGAAAAGCTATGCTCAGCTGGGAATTTTAACCTGATCAGCTCAAATGTTGTTTAATTACTTTGAAAGTCTGCAGTTAGTGAGCTAGACTCTTTGAGTATCCACCTGCACTTCTCAGAAGAATAGCCTCAGAACAGCAATGGTTGGCTAAGAGGGCCTGAGAAGCAGAAACCATGCTGATTTTAACGCCAGGGCCATTGACCAAATGAAGTCAGGGCCTGAACTTCCAGGACATCTCTGGGATTCTGCCTCAGGGGCCCAGCAAGGAGTAGTCACTGCTGAAATTACTGTATGACCCTAACGTCAGGAGCATCTTCTATTCTTTCTCCTCCCATCAAGGAATCTCTGTCCTGCAGAGGTGGTTTTAGATTTGGTGAGTCACAGAAGCATAGATAACACTAGGCTCACTTTAGACCCATGACTCACCCAGCCCAGGAAACCAGCATAGAGGATGTTTTGTGAAGCTGCATGGTCTGACATAGACACGACTTGTCAATTTGTCCATTTAGTAGCTTTTAACCCTTTAAAAATTGCTATGGCCAGGTGTGGTGATTCACACCTGTAATCCTAGCACTTTATGAGGCCAAGGTAAGAGGATCCCTTGAGCCCAGGAGTTTGAGACCAGCCTGGGCAACACAGTGAGACCACATCTCTATTTTTAAAATAATTGTTATAGTCTTTCCTGAATAACCTACTAGAGGTAATAAGTTTCACATGTTAAATGAAGAATGTGAGAATTGTATTCTACGAGTTCAGCTGTGCTGTCTCTGCCCTAAAGTACTCTCCTTTTCATCGCAGAGTGATGTTCCCAGCTGTGTTCTTCTGAGATCATCAGTTATATCCTTCGCAATGATAGATCTTTACCATTTCTGCTATTTCTATAATGAAACCTTTTAGTGTTTTGCACTCACTTCTGTACTGAAGCTGCTTCCCCAGCTTGGCCTTTTTGTCCTCCCCAGGATGGGAAAAGCTCCATCTGCTTTTTTCTGCCATCCAAGACCACTTTTCAAGCATGGCTGTGCACCAAGCCCTGTACAAGGTCCCTGGGCTCCCCTGATGCAAGAGGAGAGTTTGCAGAAGCTCATGTCTGGCTGTTAAGACAGATGCACACATACAAAAGTCTACACAGCGGGATGATAAAGTTACATAGAAAGGCCTGAGGAAGCTGAAAGGAGGATTCCTGAATGCTCCCAGGGATAGAAGATGGGTCAAGGGAGAGCCAAGAGAAGCGAGAGGGAAGGAGCATGAGTGAAGGCACAGAATTCTGCAAGAGCCTGTGTGGCCCCAGTGGGTGCTTGCCCTGCAGCCCTCTCCCTTGCTTGCAGTCAGATCATGGATATGAGACTCAACACTGACCAATGGGACCCAAGAGGAAGTCTATGAGGAGCTCATAGGAGAGCGTTCCTTTCTCTTAAAACGATGCATAGGAAGGAATATGTTCATTTTTACTGGACACTGTTGTGCCCGCATGTGTGACTTCAACAACTGCAACACTTTTTATAACATGAAGGGAGACAAAGCCAGAAGATGGGAAGCATCTGTGCCCTTGATATCACCTTTAGCCATTGAACCAACTCTCGATCCTCTCTACCCACCAGTCCCTTGATTTGGGAGACAATAAATATCCTAATTGTTCAAGCCATTTTTAAAAATGGACTATTTTTTAGAGAAGACTTCGGTTCACAGAAAAGTTGAGCAGAAAGTAGAGAGATTTCCCACATACCCTCATCATCACACAGGTACAGCCTCCCTGACTATCAACATCCCTCGCTGGGGTGCTACATTTGTTGTAATCAAGGAACCTACATTGGCACTAATCACCCTGCGTCCATTGTTTACATTAGGCTTCGCTCTTGGTATTATACATTTAATGGCTTTGGACAAATGCATAAAGACAGGTACCCATTATTACGGAATCGTAAAGAGTATTCTCACTGTCCTAAAAATCCTCTATACTCTGTCTATTCATCCCTCCGTCTTCACTAACCCCTGGCAACCACAGATCTTTTTACCGTATCCACAGTTTTGCCTTTTCCAGAATGCCATATAATTGGAATCACACAGTATATAGTCTTTTCAGATTGGCTTTTTTCTCTTAGTAATATGCATTTAAATTTTCCCCATGCCTTTTCATGGTCAAGCCACTTTTAAATACCATTTTATTAAAGTATGATTGGCATACCACAAACTGTACATGTTTAGTGTATAATTTGATGAGTTTAAGTTCTTACGTATGTGTACACCCATGAAAACATTATCACAATCAAGCTAGTGAACATATATATCTATCATCCCCTGAAGTTCCTGGTGATCTCTTCCTCTTGTCCCTCCCCACTCCATCCCATCTCCAGCCACCATTCATCCGCTTTCTGTCACAATAGATTAGTTTGCATTTTTAAGAATTGTATAAATGGAATCACACAGTGTATTTTTTTTTTTAATTTTGCTTGTTTAATGCACTGGTATTATTTTGAGGTTTATCCATTTTGTTGGATATGTCAGTAATTTATTCCTTTTTATTGCTGAGTAGTATTCTTCTGTCTGAATATTCTACAATTGTTTTATTCATAAATCTGTTGATGGCATTTGGGTTGTTTTCACTTTGGAGCTATTAAAAGTAAAGTTGCCATGAACATTTGAATATAAGGCTTTGTATGGGCATATGCTTGCATTCTTTTGGGGGAAACGCCTAGGAGCAGAACAGCTGAATCAAATGGTAGCTGTATGCTCAACTTTTAAGAAATGGCCAAAGTTTTCTAAAGCAGTTGTACCATTTTATGGTCCCTCCAGCAGTGTGAGAATTGCAGTTGCTTCATGTCCTTACCAACACTTGGTATGGTTAGTCTTTTTCATTTTAGTCACTCTAACAGATGTGTAGTGCTGTATTGTTGTAGCTTTAATTTGCATTTGTCAGTGACTAATGATGTAGAGCATCTTTTCATGTAATTATTTGCCATCCTTGTATCTTCTTTGGTAAAATGTCCATACTGGTTTCTAATTCTTTTTGATACAACTGCCACAGTAACAGGGTTTCTGTTAAGATTTGTCTTCTTTACGAAAAGTAATGCACATTCATTGTAGAAAAGCATCCTTAACTCTACCATTCAAAGATAATTCTCTATCAGTTTAATGCAATTCAAATATTTTTCTAGTTTGTAATTTGATTTACAGGTTTTTTTAACACAGAGGTTTTTAAAAATGCTATAACTCTGTCTTTGAAATTATACTAATAAAATTCTCCTCTTTCTACAGGTTTTGTTTGTTTGTTATGTTTTGGGGGTATTCCATACAAACATTTAATCTATCTAATACATACTTGATAGATTATAAACTAGGGATAACTATAAACAAGGGTTACACATAAACTTATAAACTAACTATAAATAGTATGTCTTCTTTTTTCTCTTTTTAACCTGACTTTTTTTCATCCACTGTAATTATCAATAGTTTGTTCCCTTTTATTGCTGAGTAGTATGCCATTCGTTTTGTAAAGAAGACAAATCTTCTAGAAGGCCACCCACATTCCTTGGCTAGTGTCTTCTTCTGAGTTTCAAAGCCTGCAATTGCATCACTCTAACCTCTACTTCCATCACCGTTTCTGTTTCTCTGAACGTGAGGCCCTGCCCTCCTCTTGTATGAACCTGGTGATTACATTGGGCCCACCTAGAACCCAGACCACGGATAATCTCCCAGTCTCAAGATCCTTAATTCAGTCATATCTGTTTGCTATGCAAAGTAACATGTTTACAGGTTCTGGGGATTAGGACATGGATCTCTTTGGGGGACCATGATTCTGTCTACCACAGGATCTAATATTGCTTTTTATCCAAATGGTTCAACAGTTGGTGCAATATTATTTATTAAATAATCAATCCATATTTTCTTCACTGATTTGAAATTTCAGGTTTATCATATAAGAAATTCATATAAGATGTATTTTTTTCAGAACTTTCTATCCTGTTCCTCAGCTCAGTAGAGTCAACTTTTTTTTTTTTTTTTTTTTGAGACAGTGTCTCTCTGCTGCCCAGGCTAGAGTGCAGCAGTGTGAACTCAGCTCACTGAAATCTCTGCCTCCCATTCAACCCATTCCCATGCCTCAGCCGCCTAAGTAGCTGGGATTACAGGCACACACCACCACACCCAGCTAACTTTTGTCTTTTTTAGTAGAGATGGGGTTTTGCAAAGTTGCCCAAGCTGGTCTCAAACTCCTGGGCTCAAGCGATCCACCTGCCTCAGCCTCCCAAGGTGCTGGGATTATAGATGTGAGCCCCTGTACCTGGCCTCAGTAGAATCAACTTGCTTATATGCACACTTGCTCCCCATTGCTGTAGTTTTCAGTTCAAACTCCTTCCCATGCCTCTTGTGACCTACCTGACCCTCTCCTGCCTCTCTTTTCAGCTCCACTGCCTACCATGCCTGGTGGGCCTGCTGTGCTCCCACCAGGCCTAGGAATTCAGTGATACAGTGTCCTGTCTAACTTGCATGTGACAAGCTAGTCACTAGGGTTATAGAAGAAACAAGCCACCATCCCTGACTTTGAGGAATTCCCAGTGTGGTAACCCACTCAAATATTTTATGTAAAATGAGAGTTTTAGTACAGAGATGTAATATGTAATAGAGGCAGTTTTAGCTCACCCACCAGAGTTGCATACTTGTTGATCTTTCCTGATGTTTCCATTATGTTAGCATTCATTAAGAACCACCATGTTATGGCCAGGCACAGTGGCTCATGCCTGTAATCCCAGCACTTTGGGAGGCTGAGACAGGCAGAACATGGGGTCAGGAGATCGAGACCATCCTAGCTAACACGGTGAGACCCTATCTCTACTAAAAATACAAAAAAATTAGCCGGGTGTTGTGGGGGGCACCTGTGGTCCCAGCTACTCAGGAGGCTGAGGCAGACAGGAGAATGGTGTGAACCTGGGAGGCAGAGCTTGCAGTGAGCCGAGATCGCGCCACTGCACTCCAGTCTGGGTGACAGAGTGAGACTCCGTCTGAAAAAAAACAAAAAAGAACCACCATGTTATTAATTTCATCAAAATGTTGTTCAAACATTTATCACATATGTTCAAAAATTATAGTGTCTTTATCAGCATTTGAATGTCAGTAATGACATATATCACAGTGGTCCTTGGTAAAAGTTCCGTAAACATCCTGAGCTCACCTTGAGAGGCTGTCTGGTAATTGTTTCTCAGGCCACATCAACTGCCTGTTGGCATCATATCCAGCAACCAGGGTAGGAAATGCTATAATCGTTTTTCTAGTCATGACAGACCCCTCTCTCACTATTCAGTGGTGTGTTCTCAAGCAACTCACTTAACTGCTCTGTGTTTCTTTGTCCATTGCAGTGTTGCAGGGTATAATCAGGTGAGTCATTTCCAGCGTTACAATTTTATTATACCATAATCCCTATTACTAAAACTTATTAAATGTGTGGGTCAGAGTGACATCAAGAGTTATAGCCTCTCCCAACGTCCTCTCCTTAAATTCATAAGATGTGATCATTAACCTCATTTGACTCCTGAAAACATGGGCTTTGCACATGGTGGGATAACATCTGGAATGCTTCTTGATCACGGAGCAGCGGTGGACCCAATTCCACAGCACACAGTGGAGGAGGCATCGCTGCAAAAAGTTAGGACTCCAGTTTGTAGAAGGGCCCAGACCGAGGCTGGGCAGAGACTCTGCCAACCAATAGGTCACAGTACTGGGAATCAAGGTTCAAAATGGAAAGTTCAGTTGGATAGAAGATGGAAACTTTACAATATATATGTAAGACAAGAAGGGAGTCGGGGAATTATTTACCTTAAAATTGAAACATAATTTAATATGATATCTTCATAGTATGGAGCCATAAATAGAAATTAGGCAGCTCTTTATATACTGAAATGGAATGATCTCCAAGAAATATTAAGTGTGAAAAAATACTAAGTGGGGAAGAAAAATAAGGAGTAGAATGATGTGTATTGTACACAGCATTTGTATAAAAAAGGTAAAAAGAATATATAGGCATATTGTTTTTATCTTTCTCTGTTTCCATCTCTGAAAGGATAGCCAAGAAACTAATTAACTGTGGCTACCTCTGAATAGGGACCTGGGCAGCCGAGGACATAGGTTGAGGAGGGGACTTCTCATTGAATTCCTTTTGGTATATTTTGAATTTTGAATCACATGAACTATTGCCTATTTGAAAAATAAACAGCATAAAAACTCCAGCAGCAATAATAAAAAATAAAATTAACTACTGTGTTAGTCTGTTTTCACACTGCTTGAGACTGGGTAATTTATAAACAAGAGAGGTTTAATTGGCTCACAGTTCTGCAAGACTAGGGAGGCCTCAGGAAACTTAGAATCCTGGCAGAAAATAAAGGGAAAGCAAGACATGTCTTACATGCGGCAGGAGAGGGACACAGCAGGGGAAACTGCCACTTTTAAGCCATCAAGTTCTCGTGAGAACTCCCCCACCATCAGGAGAACCGCATAGGGAAAACAGCCCACGATCCATCACCTCCCACCAGGTCCCTCCCTCCACACCTGGAGATTACAATTTGAGATGAGATTTGGTTGGGGACACAGAGCTCAACCATATCAACTACAAAATTATGTTAAAGTTACATAATTATATTACCATAAATTGTAAGTATATGTTAATCACTTACTAATTAATAAATATGTATATATTTATATAACTATAGACATCGATAGCTTACTATAATATAAATACTGGAAAAATAAATAATAAAGCAAATAGATATGCATTCGAAGCCAGTCACTAGCTGGGTGGTCTTGGACAAGTCATTTATTCTCTGTGGAGCCTCTGTTTTTTGTTCTGAACTAAATAATATCAATTATTGTTGCACAGATTAAAGGGGAGGACGCTGAACTGGCCGGCACAGCCCACAGTGGCTGTTGCACGTGTCAGCCCTGGACCCACCGCCTTGGGATGAGATGATCCAAGGACCTCAGGGACGCTGGGGCAGAGAGGAGGAGGGGCGACAAAGCCTCCTGGGGTGAGGAAAGTGTCCTTAGAACACGCGAGTTTCTCCCTGGGGAAGCAGCTGTTCCAGCGGCGGTTTTGAGACTCTGGCCCGGAAGCCTGGAGAGTTCGTCCTGCTGCGGGGCTGTCTTCATGGCTTCTGTTCCTTAGGCCAGTAGCAGGATAAATGCTGCATTCGCGCAGACCCAGACGCCCGCCCTGGCCCAGTCTCCACCGCTGTGGCTGGGCCCGCAGTCCGGAAGCCAGAAGGGGCTCCCTAGCGCCCCCCGCGGCCAAATTTCTCCTCTTCCTTCCTGCAGTCTGGCGGCCCGGGTGGGCGCGGCGGCGGGAGGTTGGCTACGTTTCCAGTCACCCTTGCAGTTCCTCATTCTAGAGATGAGAAGCGCTCATGAATCAGCTCACGGGTCATGGAATAGGGAAGTGGCTTCTTCTTCTTCCCCTAGGCTTTTTTTTTTTTTTTTTTTTTTCTACTGGGTAAAACTGAGGCACCAAAAAGCCTGAGTCACAGGTACAGGGGCTTAGAGCAGGACCAGGCGCTGGGATTCCAGGAGCTCCGGCCCCATCCAGCCCCTGACGCGCTGCCTAGGTCCTTCCTCCTGGGGCCTTATTTTTAAAAATCAAATTCAAAAGGGAGAACAAACAATGGAAAGAAAGATTTCAACAGAAGATTGAAATAAAACTTGTTTCTTCATCTGGTCTCTGTAGGGTCCCCTAATCCCCCCTGCCCCCCAACCCCTTGCCCAGTTCATTTGAAACCACAAAATTAGTGGAAAAATTAAAATAATATTACTGTCCTAATGTAATTGTTCCTTCTCTGTAGGCATCACGGCTCTCTCAGCCTGGCCTCCCTGAGTACCTTGAAGAGAGCCAGATTTAGAAGAAATATGACTTCAGCTCTCAAGATGGAAAAACATCTAGCCAAGAGGCAGGGATTCTGGAAAATTGCTAATAAATTGTTACTGCCTGCTATTAAAAGGATCGATAAGATAAGGCCAGAAATGACTGATGAGAGGGCTTTGTGCTTTGGGGACTAATGAGGGAAGAGGCGCCTGACAGCTCAGAACAGACTGGTTGGGACAGTGCATGCCGGTTCACCTCTTTCAGCAAAAACTCCAGTAGCTTCTATTCATTGCTTTGACGATCAGTAGTTATGGACGGTGGTTATGAATAATTAAATCAATTGGCATGCTGGGGAGCTCAGGTATCGGGGAAATTACCTTATGTATGTCTGTAGCATTGATGATGCACCAATGTGCCTCTTCTGTAATTTTATTGGTGGTGCTCTCTTGGGGCAGAATTGGGATAGGAGGTGCCGGATCCTTGTGGGGCCAATTCGAGACAGGAAGGAGAGCAGGCAGACAGCTGGCTCTGCCTCCACCACAGCCTGGCCCAGCTGCCCTGCACGCCTGCCCAGCTCCTGCATTTTGTTCACTGTCCCTCTGTACGCAGCCCTGGGGAGGCAGCATGGTGCTCACAGCCAGAGGCATAGTTGGTGAAGTAGGCTCTTCTGTGGGACCAACCTCTCTTCCAGCCAGCAAGTGCGAGAACCTTCCCAGAACCAAGAGCCAGGCAGCCTGCATCCAACAGCTTGATCTTTCTTTCAGGCACACACATCTCTGTCCCTCTTCCTCCCTTTTTTTGACTGGTCAAGCTGTACTAGTTGATTCCAGGGTGCTCTAGGAGCCTTGTTAGCTGAAAGTTCTTCTTGTCCCCTCTCATTCTTCCGCAGGATTCCCCCCACTTAAATATTCCTGAATGCCTTTAAAACCTCCCTCTTTCTGCCCAACCTTTGCCCCGACATGTGGAAGGACCTGTGTTTGCATTCTCAGGGATATCCCAGGGGATCTGCTGCCTCTGTAAAGAGCAAGGCCACAAGATGATGTGACATGAGTGGGCTGCAAGGTGGGGCCAGAACTGGGGAGGCTGGGTAGGTAGAAAACCTCAGAACCTGTATTCAGCCTGAGGATGAGCCACCTTTGGGCAATAAATGACAACACAGGCAAATCATTTGTGGCTCCTTTACTATCCTCCCTACTTTCTATCCCAAATGCCCTTCAATGCCTCCCTCTTCTGCTTCAGGGAGTTCTGGATTTGTTGCTGTTTTTTTTTTCAGGCAGTGCCTGGGCTCAAGGCAACTTCCTACCCTTTCTCCCAGCTCAAACTAACCCAGCCTCCTTTCAGCAAGGCCTCACAGCCAGCCAGCAGCCATGCTCACCAAACAGCTGGGGTGTCATGGGCTTAGTGTAATAATTCAGCAAATTGAAACCACCTTTGCAAAATTATAACAGTAAGAGAAATCTGACATGGCTGACTCCATCTTACTTCTAGCTTCACAGGCAGGCTGTCTTTGCACATTCCTGGGTATGGGCCAAACTAACTTTGGGAGAAATTTGATTTATAGTTTAAATGATAATAGCCCTTCCCCCAAACTAAACTACACTTGTAAAACTAATGAAAGCCCACTGAGTTAGGAGATGAGAAGGGCCTGAACTCTAAATAATTACCCAGTCATTATTCCGGAGGTCATAGGATTTGCAACCTCCGCAGTTACTCTTGCAGAATACATCACTATCATAGAACCTAAGATAGGCTTTTTGAGATGCCTTTTCAGGTTTTTGCATTTCTGAAAACTGGATGACCCTGACTGGTCACTCAACCAGTCCCATGGCCCCACCCAGAAGCAGACTCAGTGCCTGAGGACCATCGTCCACACCGCTATGATTGCATCTGCAACCAATCAGCAGTACCCATTGCCTAGCTCCCTGCCCACTAAACTATCTCTGGAAAACCCCTAACCTCTGAGACTCAGAGGAAATTGATTTGAGTAATAACTCTGTCTCCCACGTGGTGTGGCCAGCCGCCCATCAATTAAACTCTTTACTGCAATGCCAGGGTCTCCATGAATTGATTTTGTTTGTGCAGCAGGCAAGAAGAACCTATCAGGCAGTTACATAGTGGCTAATGAGTATCAAGTGTGTGCAATGGATGTCTTCTCAGAAGGTTTCTATACATTCTCACTCCTTCACATACAGTGATTAATTAGACATTGCATAATCTGGTTTCTCTTCAGATCGTATACATCTTTTGCCTTTTTAAAGGAGGCATTGCTTACCCTACCACGCAGGTGGGCATCTTGAGGAGTAGAGGCACCTCTTGCACAAGACTACACATCGCCTATGTTCTGGAGCCCAGAGCTGGCCCCAAAACCTGGGCTGTGCCAACACCTCACCCCTATTCTTCCATAGGGGACTTGGGAAGTTGAATCTCTAACAGGGGCAGTTAAGGAGCCATGGCAGGGGAATGGCAGGGAAGTGTTATAGGCCCCACATCACTCCAACTGGCTACATCCTTGACATTTACTGAGCTTGGTGGGACAGACTGCAGGAAAGCCAGGCCCTGAGGAGATTGTGGCTGGGGAGTGACTGACACCAAAGACCAGCAGCTTCTCAAATCAACCTAGGGCTGCCTTGTCTACTTGAAACAACACTGGTGGGCCCTTGATCCTGGGAAAGTCAGCCTAAAACAGATGATATAAACAGAGCCTAAATAGATCATCACAGGCAATCAAGAGGCCTGGCCTTTCTGATGGGTGACTCCAGGGTATTGAAGGCCCGAGGAGGGGTTGGGTGACAGGTTGCAGACATAGAGGTCTCCCCACCTCCAGGGCCCAAGCCCGGCCTTCAGGAGACCCACACTCCTGGAGTTCACCCTACCCCACCCAGCTTGCAGGAGGTCAGTGCAGCCTGAACCCCTGCAGAGCCCACAGACTTCTAATCTGCGTTCTGCGCTATGGAGCAGCCGCTAACATAGGCAGCTGGCAGAGTGCGCCACAAAGCAAGTTAGGCAAATGCGGAGAGTGGCTGCCAGAGACAGCTGCATGTCCTCCTACCTGGGGACCTAATTTAGTGGGGGCACAGAGAGACTTTATCCACACCTGCCCAGAAGCGAGACCACGTAGATAGATAGTGAGCAGGGCACAGGCTCTGGTTAGATACAAGGAATTCCCTGCCAGCAGGCAGGGGACAGGTTTGTGAAGTGTGGGGTCCCACAGGGGTTGAACAGGTGGCTGAGCGTTTTAGGAAGAGGCCTGTCATCTACACTTGGCCTGAAGGTGGCAGCTCTTCCCATGTCTGCAGACAGTTGGGAATTTCCTTCTCTGAAGCTCTTTAAAGTAGGCCAGCTTCTCTCTCCACTGCCTGGAACGTCTCCAGCCTTTGGAGATTATGAAACAGCCTCATTTCTGATTTCAGAGATTCGTTGGTGGAATCATCCACACCAGCCGCCGCTCCAAAGCCCGGGATGGCACAGAGCAGCCCCTGGCAAAAGGACCACTCCCCAAAGGGCTCATCATGTTGGGTGGGGGCACCCTCAGAGCCAGTCTGTGTGGATGAAAATGCCCGTTATGCCTCTTGCCAGTACTGAAGGTTTTGCCCAGTGACTGAGCCCTTCCGAGGATGGGAATCAGAATCCAGGTGATTTCCTCCCTGTCTTCCTGCTCTCTTGCCTTCCTCACAAACAAGTCACCTTCCAGGAGTCTTCAGGCACGATGGTTTAGAAAGATAAACATGGAGCCTGTGCAGGGATGGAAGCACTCATTGGTCCAGTGGGATCCATTAAGTGGGTATCCAGCAGTTGGCGTGCAGGGGAGCCCACAGTGAGGCCACCTCCTGCGCACTCTGTGCCTCTGAACTGCAGGGCGCACCCTGCTGGACACGCTGGGGACTGCAACTCCATCCTCCCAGGAACGTCTACTAATAGTAATAATAATTACATCCAACCCTTACTGATGCTACGTGTGCCTGACGCTTTTTTTTTTTTTTTTTTTTTTTGAGACAGGGTCTCATTCTGTGACCCCAGGCTGGAGTGCAATGGCACAATCATAGCTCACTGTAGTCTCAAACTCCTAGGCACAAGCAATACTCCTGCTTTAGCCTCCTGAGTAGCAGTGACTACAGGTGCATGCCACCACGCCTGGTTAATTCTGATTATTTTTTGTATTTTTTGTACAGACAGGGTCTCACTTTGTTGCCCAAGTTGGTCTCAAACTCCTGGGCTCAAGCAATCCTCCCACCTTGGCCTCCTGAATTGCTGAGATTACAGGCATGAGCCACCACACCCAGCCTGGCACTCTTCCAGGAAATTTATATCTATTACTTTGTTTAATGCTAACAAAGGCCCTGTACTGTTGATACCCAATTTTATATGTGAGAAAACCGAGGCATAGAGAAGTTAGAGAAATTGTTCAAATTCATACAGCTGGTAAGTGGCAGTTCTGAGATTCAAACCCAAGTCAATCTGGTTTGGCTTAAGAGAGTATTTTAAAAGGCTAAACTGAAGTGCCTCTTAAAGACACAGTCAGCACCACTGTTGACAGAAGCCAGGTGCAGAATTATGGAGAACCAGGTTCCAGGGACCCAAGTCTGTTCTGTGTACAGAGCACAGAGAGCTGTCACTTCGCCACTAGTCTAGAATAGGTGCTCTGCAGTCCAGGTGGCAACCAGAAGAACAAAAGGGCAGCCTGTCTTTGGGGCTGGAGTGAATGAAGCTGGGGGAGCTCATTTCCAGGGTGCTGGACCACTCCTGAGCTGCCCCCATCAACACCCAAACTCTGTAATTCTGCTCCAAATCTTGAAATGGTACAATGAAAGCCCCTGACAAGATAGCAGACCCTGGGGAGAATAGCTGCAGAAATGGAATCACAAGTGCCAGCTGCGGGTGGGAGCCACATAAACATTAGAATGGAAATTAAGTTGGAGAAGAGACAGCTCAGAATGGACTTTGGGGACTGCTTTTCTTTGTTCTGTAGATTGCCTTTCAAAGAGAAATTAAACACTAAACATAAAGCAAATGTCCAAGGGAAGAGGGAATCTGCTTTCCTGCTGGTAGTCTGGATGTTCTGGGCTGGGCCTGCCTCTGAGGCCCCCATCAGGCCTGAAGCCTAGAGCCTCGGCCTCCTTCTGTGGACACTGTGGGTGGAAAGGTGCAATGAGGGCATATTTCACAGAACTAACCTGCAGCAAAGACTCTGTGCACTATGAAGCATTCAGGGTCGGGGGAGGAGGCAGCCCAAATGCATCAGCTGAAATTATTAGAGTCACTAATTGCTGCGTGGGATGAGCCAAGCTCTAACCGGGGCTTTTATGAACCAGCAGAATTCCCAGGGAGCCCGCAGGGCTGTGGCATCTCAGCGTCCTCCTCCTGCAGAACAGCAGCAGCCACTGCGCTAATCAGCCTGTCCTCAGCCTGCCTGTCTCTTTCCTCCCAGACCTCAGTTTGGTTCCCAGCGTCTTGCAGCCTAATTATTCCTGGAGGTTGGGGGGTGCATGGGGAGGTTGGACTCATAATTATATTAAGAGCTTTTGACAGGACCAACCTTTCTGTCTTCTATTTCTGTCTTGTTGAAATTCTACTGTGCCACGTTAAAGGCTGAAATAAATGTGAGGGGAAGGATCCATCAACCCTTTCTGGAAAAAGGGAAGGCAGCGCAGTGCACTGTGTGCCCAGCACTCGTGTCCATGGTGAGATGTATGGCTTGTTCTCTTGACTAATAGGAAAACTGCCCAGACTTAAATGAGGAGAAAAAAAAAAATCCCATGTTGTCTCACTCAGAGTTAAATGTGTTACATTCAATTTTATCCCAATCTCAAACCGTAAGACAAAATGGGGCCCCCAGAAGATATCTGGTTGACCCGTTTCTATTTCATGGGCTGGCTCTTTCCTGGCACCCCTGCTCTTGTCTTGACTCACCCTGTGGTAGTTTGCCTTGTTGGGTATAAACAGGTTAGTGCTGGGAAATTCAAGGCCACTGGCCAAGGCCTTCAGCTGGAAAGCAGCCAAGGCTCTGACTGTCCACCATCCCCAACACTGGCTTTTCTGACTTCAAGGGGAGTTAACAGTGTGAGCACATAATGGTCAGCACAGCAGGACTCAAGCAGAAAGCAGGAGAGTTGGAGGCAAGAAGGCCTTCTTGTGTCATAATAGCACCATGGACAAATAGCCATCTGCTCTTGCTGGAGACCCTAACAGTAACTAACATTGTCAATGACCATAAGCCACGGCCTGAGTTAAGTACATGGTGTGGCTTATCTAATTTAAGCTTCATGAAAACCCTGTGAATTAGGCACTGTTATTAGTCTGTTTTATAGACGGAGGACAGACTTAGAGAGTTTAAGTAACTTGTCCAGTGCTATATGGATAGTCACGCTCATAATTGGTTTGTATTCATAACTGAGGTTTGAACTCAGACAATCTGATGCCTACACTGTTAGCCCCTGCATGAAATTGCCAATTTTGCCCCCAGTGACAGAGAGAAAGAGTAGAGGACAAGGGGAGAGTCAGGCAGAGTCATCAACATCCCCACATTTCTAGCACTCCCTGGGAAAGATCTCGGGGTCTCCAACTTTGACTTCTGTCCTCCTTGACTGCCCTCCTTTCTGCTTTTCTCAGAAAGATCTTCATCAGGGTTTGACGGGCTCTAAAGGGGTCTCAGAGAGGACCACAGCCCTTGACAAGTTTGCTCCTGAAAGTCTATCAACTTCAGTTCATGTTCTGTGCCCGATCATTGATCTAATATTTTAGTTTGGAGAAACAAAGTACCAATTTCACATGACTCTCATTATTCCAAGAGTTTTATTATCATATCCAAGGGCTTCATGCCTGGCGAATGAATGAACTCTTATCTTGGTGCTTACTAATCAATAGAACTCACCTGACCAGGGCATCACAAGACTTGCTCCTGCTTTATTCTGTCCCATAAGGACCTGCATTCATCAAGGGTATGCTTGGCTGAGAGTTAGAGAAAGCCAGACTTTCAGGGGCTTAAAAAGAAAGGGGATGTATTTGTTGCACATACCGAGAAGCCTACAGCTAGGCAGCTGATGATGTAGATCCAGTGGCTCAGTGATGTCAGGACCACCTGCTCTTGGCCTTTCTTACAAGTTTGCAAGACGGCTGGTGCTACTCAAGGATGTGACCCCATTAAACCAAGAAGAAGGTGGGAAGAGGTGGAGTTAAATGGCATCTATCCCTTTCTTCAGAAAAAGCAGCAGCCTTCCCAGAAGCTCCTAATGGACTTCTGCTGACATCCCATTGGTCTGAACTGTCATGTGATCAGACCAGGGACTGAGAAAGGAAGCAATTGCCCTTCTTAAAGAGATGCCCAGGATAAGGGAGCAGGATTATCCATTGAGTCAATCAACAAAGAGTGTCTGCCAAAGGAGCTACTCCTCAAATACTGTCTAGAGCCACAGTTCCCACCCAGGCTCTGCCACTTACTAGCTATGTGACCTGGAGAATCACCTAATCTATGACGTCTCAATGTCCTTGTTTGTAAAGTGGAGGTGATAGCAGCTGCTCAACAAGCTTGTTCTGAGACCAAAACAATCTAATAAATGTGAAAGCACCACATCAATGCCTGGCACATGTCGTAGAGCTGGTTCCCAATCAGACTTAACAGGGACAGCTGGCAGCCAAAGAACCGAGCAGGACTTCTCCATGCCCCTTGCCCTTTTCCTGGCTGTCTTCCCACTCTCTGCCTGCCATGTGGAGCAGCCCTGGCTTGATGAGTTCCTAAGATGAGTGTCGGAGAACTGCAGAAAAAGCCAGTAGAAGACAGTGGTTCAGAGCAAGGACCTCATGCTCAGACGGGCCTGAGTTTGAATCCTGGCTCAGCTCCTTACAGCTGTGGCCCATGGGGAAGTTACTTAAGTTCCCAGAACGCTCACTCCCTAAAGGGGGGTATCATTAGCTGTTGTGAAAAATAATGCAATACTGCTTGTAAAACACGGAGTCAGACATCTAGCAAAAGTTTGACTAATTGCTAATATGAGAGATGTGAACTCCTCCAGTACTGCGCTACTTTCAGGTACGAATCAATCCCAGTCTTAACCTTGCTGAACTGGAAGGAAGTTCAGCAGAAGTGTCTGCCTGGGTTCCAATGCCAGCCCAGTCCCTCTGTGAGCCTGAATTTGTTTATCCGCACAATGAGGTAGAGCCTTCCCTGCTGGCTACCTGGGAGATCTGGAGGCAGCCCTGGAAAAGCCCCACGCCCAGAGTCAGGCACAAAGGAAGAACTCAGTGGGTTGTTGCTGTTCTTACTACTGGAACCTTCATGGGTGATGTGGGCTGGGCCGGACATGGCTTGGGGCACAGAGGTGCTTGGTTTCATTTCTGACAGGCAACTTGGAGATTTCTTTGGAATTCTTTGACAGGGCCCCTGTTGATGAAATGTGACAGCACCACAGCACCTGGGGCTCAGCCATAGCCCTGGACAAGTAAAGCAAAGAGGAATGACACAGGCAGTCATGGCAGCCCTACCCTTGGGGCCTGCCATGGCACAGGAAGCCAGCTGATGACGACAGCGATTGCCAGGGGCCACGCCCACTCAGAAGCACCGGCGATTCACTTTCTGAATCTTCCTAAAGGGGTCTGGGGCCTTTGTGGGTGAAGGGAAGCAAGAAAGCAAAATGTTTTACAATTTCTGTGTGAGTCTTCCCACGCACACTCCCTCGATTCTGTTGGGGCAGGTAAATCTCACAGTTTTTCTTCTCTGTGATTTAAGGCATAAAATATTGGGGAAGACAGAGCTTTGCCCCATATATCCAGAAATAGCATCTTCATTCCTGGTGATTCTGTGAATTGATTTCCACCGGGAGTTTCTAGGTTCACTCTGCATGCCACCAGAATGGGGTATGGAGGACCAAGGATCTACCAGCCCAGGGAGCAGACACAGATTTTGTTTGCAGTATACAAAGGTTGAAGCTAATGCTATTTTAGGTACCTCCTAGATGCATTATTTCTTTATTCACCAGTAGTTAAAATAGGCCGTGTTTCACCCACGTTTGCTTTGCACGTACTCATCCAAACTGTTAATAGTAGTTGGTGAGGACTTTGCACATGTATTTTCCTATTCAACATGTGTAAGAGTTGGCTAGTCGTATGAAAATTGGAGAAATGAGGAAACTGAGGTGCAAAGAATTATTCTACAATTTTCCTAATGTCACAAGTAGAAAATTGCAGAAAGGGCCCAAACCCAGGTCCTCAGACACAGCTCTTTTTTACAATACCATTTTGCTTAATTCATTAGCAGGTTTTGTGCCTATGCATGGTGTCACATTGCCAGTCCATGCCTTGGCTTCCTCGTCGGGGCAGCATAGCCTCATGGCTCAGAATATAGGATCTGGATGCAGACCTGCAACTTTGCCATTACCGGCTCGGTGACCTTAGCACTTCACAGAGTGGTAACGGCTTGAATGTTTGTTCACTCCAAATCTCAGGTTGAAATGCAATCCCCAGTGTTGGAGGTGGGGCCTGGTGGCAGGTGATTGGATCATGGGGGCAGATCCCTCATGAATGGCTTAGAGTCATCCTCTTGGTGATGAGTGAGTTCTCCCTCTGAGTTCATGTAAGATCTGGTTTAAAAGTGTGTGATCCCCTCCCCCACCGCCTCTCTTGCTCCCTCTCTCTCCATGTGACTGCTCCCCCTTCTTCTGCTCCTGCTTCATCTTCCACCATGATTGCAAGCTTCCTAAGGTCTCACCGGAAGCCGAGCAGATACTGGAACTGTGCTCGTACAGCCTGCAGAACTGTAAGCCAATTAAGCTTCTTTTCACTATAAATTGCCCAGCCTCAGGTATTCCTTTATCGTAACGCAAGAATGGACTAACACCCAGAGTTTGTTGTTTTGTCATCAAAACAGGGATAGTGCCCACCTTACAACTGCCAGGCACATACCATATGCTCAATAAATGGTGTTGTGTACTATTACATTAATAATAATATTCTCCCGGTCAGTATTATTTAACAGTGTGGCACCAACATGGATGACCCTCTGGTACTTTATGTATGCATTTATTTGAATTGATCTATTTAAACATTAGATAGGTACTTAATTTGAATGCAAGCCTCCAGAGTTAAGGGACCATCATTTTACTCTGTGATACCCAACCTCTTCCTTCCTCATCTCCAGGGCACCTGCCTTGTACATGTCCATCAACTGAACTTAAATTAGGTGACAAAAGGCTTGATGTATATGTATATCCAGGCAGTCAAAAAAAACGAATATCCATAAGAAAACCCACAAAAAGCTAAATGAATTCATTCTAATAACTTTTGAGTAGAGATCATGAAGAAAGGGTTGGAAAGACTAGACCCACTGGCTTTGAATAAATGTTTGACATAGGTCTGGATGTTCTGTCCTCAGGCAAAGCCAGCAATCAACTCTGGCCAGATCTCTACATATGGGTTCTCCAGCTGTGCCCCATGAAAATGAAACAGCTTATCCAATAATGTGCCTCACCATTGTTTTGCTTGTAGAATAACAGGAAGGCATCTGTTTAGGCAGGAAAGGAAGAGACATGCAAAAGTGAAGAAGTTCCTGTTGAAAGTGCATGATGTCATGTATAGCTCTTAGTAAGTGAAAATCGTGTCTTTGCAGGAAACCTCGTTCCAGCACAGATGGTCCTGCCTGACAACCCCAGCCAGCCTTTGGAGCAACAGTTGAGATAAGTCTAAAATTACAGGGTCTTCCCACAAAGGTGAGAAAAGGTGGTATTTGAAGAAGAAAAGATTGTTTAAAATGGAATGTTTATACCCAAATTATTAGGCTCCCTTTGCCTCTCTTTTTTTCTTCCATTAGATTCATTTTTCTGGGATCGGCCTCAATGTTCTCAAAAGGGAAATCCTAAAACACTGTACCTTTCTCATGGTGGTGGAGCAATAATTTTTTTTCTCAAGTGAATCATTCATTTCATTTTCCATTCATGCCTTCTCCTGCTCTCAGCAGGTAACTCTCTCTCCCTAGTGCTGACACAGAACCAAAGATGACCACTCCCAGAGGGGAGCGTCTGTGGATCAGAATCACAGCTCCATCCCATTCCCATCCTTCCATTCAGTGATGATGGGAAGTGCTCAGAGACTACGAGGCAGGTGTGTGCACTCAGGTGCCTGGGTCCTTACCTACAGCTGTGTGAACTTGGACGAGTTACTTAACCTTTCTGAGCTTCAGAATCCTTATTCAGAACCTTATGAGGTAATACCTCATAAGGTTATCATGAGACTCAGGAGATTTAAGACAGGCAAAGTAAACCAAGTGCTGTGGCTCAGGCCTATAATCCCAGCACTTTGGAGGGTCAAGGTGGGAGGATCACTTGAGGCCAACTGTTTGAGACCAGCCTGGACAACATAGCAAGATCCTGTCTCAATAAAAAAATTTTAAAAATTAGCCAGAATAGTGGTACATGTCTGTAGTCCCAGCTACTCAGGAGGCTGAGGCAGGAAGGTCTCTTGAGCCCAGGAGTTGGTGAATCTGCCTTTGCAAAGATTATGACAGTGAGAGAAATATGACATGGCTGACTCCATCTTGCTTCTAGCCTCGCAGGCTGGCTGGCTGACTTTGCTCATTCCTGGGCATAGGCCAAGCTAATCATGGAAGGAATCTAACCTTGAAGCAAGGATGATAATAGTCCCTTCCTAAAACTAACCCCCTCCTTGCTCAGGGACCAAAAACTAATGAAAGGCTATGAGATTAAGATTATGGGAGGGACCTGAATTCTGCTAAAATATAGACATAGTTTATATAATCCCTAACTACTCAGGAGTCATATAATCAGAGGGCACAAGATTTGTGACTTTCCCAATTGCTCCTATAGATAGACCCCACCTGGACCCATGACTCATGACTCAACCAATCCTGCAGGCCCCATTCAGAGGCAAACTCAATGCTCAAAGACCGTTTCCCACCCCCCTGTGATTTCATCCCCAGCCAATCAGCAGTACCCATTCCCTAGCCCTACCCACCAAATTGTCCATCAAAACCCCAGCCTCTGAGTTCTTGCAGAGACTGATTTGAATGATAACCTCATCTCCCACATGGCCAGCCTCCCGTCAATTAAACTCTTTCTTAATTGTGGTATCATGGTCTCAGTGAACTGGTTTTGTCTGTGCTGTAGACAGGAAGAACCCACTGAGTGATTACACTAGAGGCTGCTGTGACCTGTGATCCCTGCCACAGCACTCCAGCCTGGGTGATGGACTGAGACCCTGTCTCAAAAAAAAAAAAAAAAAGACAAGCAAAGCATGCTTCCAGCAGTTATTGACAACTATTATTAGACATAGTAGGCATAAATTGTAAGGTAGTCTCATATATTCCCCTGTTCACATGCTCCCAGACCCTGAGGTATGTCCTCACCACTGTGTGTGCTCATTTTGGACTGTGTGTGCCCTCTGGGCACAAGAGCCACCACACCAGGCCATCTCAGAGAAGGATTTTCTGAGGCCCAGAGGGATGGCTTTGTCAGCCAAGAAAGAACCAGGCCTGGAGGTCAGGTGATCTCATTCTCAGGCCCATATTTATTAGCCACCTTAAGGGTTTTAAATTTTGGCAAAGAGTGAAGCGTTCTCAAGATCCAAGTCACATGAAGCAGAGTCTGGTTCTGTGTGTTTGTTTAAATGAAGCAGCTTATGACGTGAGTATTCAATTTCTGTCATCTGTTCTAAATTTAAGCATGCAAAATGTCAAGTTATCTCACTATTTTGCTTGAGTTAAAAAAAAAAGATTTAGATTTATGGCTGAATGTTATAAGAGCTTCTGCTTCATTTCAAATCCTGGCAAGCCCCACAAAAGAAGCAATTGACCGGTAAGTCCCTTCCTGAGCCTAAGGTCAGTGTGCTGGTCCTGGAATGCACATTAGCAACAAGATCCAAACCTGTTCAGCCACCTCTGGAGGGAGGGTCTGGATACTCCAACTGCTCCTGCACCACCTATGCTCCCCACCCATTTCCCTCTCCACCTCCACACCAAGGGCTACCTCTGAGCACTTCCAAGGCCAAGAGCTTGGAGCTCCTCCAAGACCTGGAGGACTGAATCCTCCTGGCCCTCAGCAACTTGTCCCTGGGGCAAGAGGATGTTTCTACAAAGGTGCTGCATGTGAAAGGACACTCTGAACTTAGGGCTGAGGCCCAAGGGACAGTGCCTGGCTTTAATATCCCAAGTTACTCTCCAATGTCCCTGGACATCTGCCACTTAAAGATAGCATCAGGGTAAAACATGCATCTATTGGTTTTGTTTTCTTAGATAATAGCTTTTAATAACATGCCATTGCCTTATCAAAGACCTTGTAAGAAAGCTTTATGATAAGTAAAAATTCTCTAAACAGACAAAGAAAATGGCACTTGGAATCACTGTTTATTCATTTTCTAACCAGGCCTGGTTACAACCTTTTTCTGGTATAGATAAGAAAACTTACTCACTTCTTTTGTAACTTACAGCCAAAAATGCAGAACTCTGCAGTGTATCTGATAGTTTCTCAACCTGGTTAACGGTGTTGTGGATCATAAATTGTCAATTCCCCCCACCCTCAACATCACAAGAGCTGCAGCAAAAGCCACCCAATCTAAAGCCATCCCCTGATGGAGCACGAAGTTGCAATCTCATCTCTTCATTTTAATTCTCAGCACATTACACTCTGATAGTTTCCTGTTTGTTTATCTTCTGCCTCCAAAACCCAAGAATGTAAACTCCTAAGTCAATCTCATCCACAGCTATGGCCACAGAGTCCAAAACAATGAGGTGCTCAACACCTAGGTCTCTTTGCAGCTTTAACTATTGTTATCTAGGCAAGATCAGGAAGCCAGTGGAAAGCTAGAAGAGTAAGGAAAGTACCATAGGAGAGAGGGACATAAGGGTATCCATTAAGGAAAGGAAGCTGTATCCAGGAGAAAGCCAAGGAGGGAAAATCAAAGAAATGTCAGGGATGATGTGGAGGATAGAGGAGAGTTAGGAAGGGTGGCTTCCCCCTTTCTCCATTTCTGGACCTACTGAAATAAGGAAGAATTTTAAGAATGAACTGAGCTTTTCCATCAAGCTGCTTTGCAGCTGAGCTGCCTAATGTCCACATGATCCACTTTCCCATTCTCTGCAACCATGGCTGAAACCCATTCCTCCCTCTGTTTCCGTCAACCCCTTACATAGCTGCCTCATGCTGTGGGCATCAAAGGCCACACCAGCCTGCTGATAGAAGCATAACAAACTATGCCTACTGTGTTAGTCTGTTCCCACACTGCTAATAAAGACATACCCAAGACTGGGTAATTTATAAAGGAAAGAGGTTTAATTGACTCACAGTTCCACATGGCTGAGGAGGCCTCACAATCATGGTGGAAGGGGAAGGAGGAACAAAGTCACATCTTACATGGTGGCAGGCAAGAAAACTTGTGTAGGGGAACTCCCCTTTATAAAACCATCAGATCTTGTGATGGTTTTATACCTATTCACTACCATGAGAACAACATGGGAAAGACCTGCCCCCATGATTCAGTTTACTCCCACCAGGTGTCTTCCATAAGACACCTAGGAGCTACATTTCAAGATGAGATTTGGGTGGGAACACGGCCAAACCATATCACTTACCTGCCTAAACTGAGAATGAAAATTACTGTATGGGTGTTACACACTGACATTCAGAGATGTGAGTCAAAAGAGATGACATGGGGCAGTGAGTGAGTCCTGGGGCAGTGCCTGGGAGAACTATCAAATGGAGCAATGTATCAGTCAGCTCTAGTTGCCATAATAGAATGCCACAGACTCAACTCTTTATTATTATTGTTATTATTATTATTATACTTTAAATTCTAGGGTACATGTGCACAAAGTGCAGGTTTGATACATAGGCAAACATGTGCCATGTTGGTTTCCTGCACCCATCAACTCATCATTTACATTAGGTATTTCTCCTAATGCTATCCCTCCCTCAGTCCCCCACCCCCCGACAGGCCCTGGTATGTGATGTTCCCCACCCTGTGTGCAAGCCCTGGTATGTGATGTTCCCCACTCTGTGTGCAAGTGATCTGATTGTTCAATTCCCACCTATGAGTGAGAACATGTGATGTTTGGTTTTATGTCCTTTTGCTAGTTTGCTGAGAATGATGGTTTCGAGCTTCATCAGTGTCCCTGCAAAGGACATGAACTCATCCTTTTTTATGGCTGCATAGTATTCCATGGTATGTATGTGCCACATTTTCTTAATCCAGTCTATCATTGATGGACATTTGGGTTGGTTCCAAGTCTTTGCTATTGTGAATAGTGATGCAATAAACATACGTGTGCATGTGTCTTTATAGTGGCATGATTTATAATCCTTTGTGTATACACCCAATAATGGGATTGCTGGGTCAAATGGTAATTCTAGTTCTAGATACTTGAAGAATCACCACGCTATCTTCCACAATGCTTGAACTAATTTACACTCCTACCAACATTGTAAAACCATTCCTATTTCTCCACATCCTCTCCAGCATCTGTTGTTTCCTGACTTTTTAATGATTGCCATTCTAACTGGCATGAGATGGTATCTCATTGTGGTTTTGATTTGCATTTATTTGATGACCAGTGATGATGAGCATTTTTTCTTGTGTCTGTTGGCTGCATATATGTATTCTTTTGAGAGGTGTCTGTTCATTATCCTTTGCCGACTTTTTGATGGGATTGTTTGTTTTTTTCTTGTAAATTTGTTTGAGTTCTTTGTAGATTCTGTAGCTCTTTGTCAGATGGGGAGATTGCAAAATTTTTATACCATTCTGTAGGTGGTATTCACTCTGATGGTAGCTTCTTTTGCTGTGCAGAAGTTCTTTAGTTTGATTGGATCCCATTATCTATTTTGGCTTTTGTTGCCATTGCTTTTGGTGTTTTAGTCATGAAGTCCTTGCCCATGCCTGTGTCATGAATAGTATTGCCTAAGTTTTCTTCTAGAGTTTTTATGGTTTTAGGCCAAACATTTAAGTCTTTAATCCATCTTGAATTAATTTTTGTATAAGGTATAAGGAAGGGATCCAGTTTCAGCTTTCTACATATGGCTAACCAGTTTTCCCAGCACCATTTATTAAATAGGGAGTCCTTTCCCCATTTCTTGTTTTTGTCAGGTTTGTCAAAGATCAGATGGTTGTAGATGTGTGGTGTTATTTCTGAGGCCTCTGTTCTGTTCCATTGGTCTATATATCTTTTTTGGTACCAGTGCCATGCTGTTTTGGTTATTGTAGCCTTGTGGTATAGTTTGAAGTCAGGTAGCGTGATGCCTCCAGCTTTGTTCTTTTTGCTTAGGATTGTCTTGGCAATGTGTGCTATTTTTTCGGTTCCATATGAACTGTACAGTAGTTTTTTCCAATTATGTGAAGAAAGTCATTGGTAGCTTGATGGGGATGGCATTGAATCTATAAATTACTTTGGGCAGCATGGCCATTTTCACAATATTGATTCTTCCTATCCGTGAGCATGGAATATTCTTCCATTTGTGTGCTCTTTTATTTCGTTGACCAGTGATTTGTAGTTCTCCTTGAAGAGGTCCTTCACATTCCTTGTAAGTTGGATTCCTAGGTATTTTATTCTCTTTGTAGCAATTGTGAATGGGAATTCACTCATGATTTGGCTCTCTGTTTGTTAATGGTGTATAGGAATGCTTGTGATTTTTGCACATTGATTGTGTATCCTGAGACTTTTCTGAAGTTGCTTATCAGCTTAAGGAGATTTTGGGCTGAGACAATGGGTTTTCTAAGTTTACAATCATGTCATCTGCAAACAGGGACAATTTGACTTCCTCATTTCCTAATTGAATACACTTTATTTCTTTCTCTTGCCTGATTGCCTTGAACTTCCAACACTATGTTGAATAGGAGTGGTGAGAGAGGGCATCCTTGTCTTATACTGGTTTTCAAGGGGAATATGTGCCCATTAAGTATGATATTGGCTGTGGGTTTGTCATAAATAGCTCTTATTGTTTTGAGATATGTCCCATCAATACCTGGTTTATTGAGAGTTTTTGGCAAGAAGGGCTATTGAATTTTGTTGAAGGCCTTTTCTTCATCTATTGAGATAATCGCGTGTTTTTTGTCAATGGCTCTGTTTATGTGATGGATTACATTTATTGATTTGCATATGTTGAACCAGCTTGCATCCCAGGGATGAAGCCAACTTGATTGTGGTGAATAAGCTTTTTGGCGTGCTGCTGGATTTGGTTTGCCAGTATTTTATTGAGGATTTTCGCATTGATGTTCATCAGGGATATTGGTGTAAAATTCTCTTTTTTTGTTGTCGTGTCTCTGCCAAACTTTGGTATCAGTATGATGTTGGACTCATTAAATGAGTTAGGGAGGAGTCCCTCTTTTTCTGTTGATTGGAATAGTTTCAGAAGGAATGGTACCAGCTCATCTTTGTACCTCTGGTAGAATTTGTCTGTGAATCTATCTGGTCTTGGACTTTTTTTGGTTGGTAGGGTATTAATTATTGCCTCAATTTCAGAGCCTGTTATTGGTCTACTCAGAGATTCAACATTCCTGGCTTAGTCTTGGGAGGATGTATGTGTCTAGGAATTTATCCATTTCTTCTAGATTTTCCAGTTTATTTGTGTAGTGGTGTTTTTAGTGTTCTCTGATGGTAGTTTGTATTTCTGTGGGATCTGTGGTGATATCCCCTTTATCATTTTTTATTGCATTCATTTGATTCTTCTCTTTTCTTCTTTATTAGTCTTGCTAGCGTTCTATCAATTTTGTTGATCTTTTCAAAAAACCAGCTCCTGGGTTCATTGATTTTTTGAAGGGTTTTTTTGTGTCTCTATCTCTTTCAGTTCTGCTCTGATCTTAGTTATTTCTTGACTTCTGCTAGCGTTTGAATGTGTTTGCTCTTGCTTCTCTAGTTCTTTTAATTGTGATGTTAGGATGTCAATTTTAGATCTTTCCTGCTTTCTCTTGTGGGCATTTAGTGTTATAAATTTCTGTCTACACACTGCTTTAAATGTGTCCCAGAGATTCTGGTACATTGTGTCTTTGTTCTCATTGGTTTCAAAGAACATCTTTATTTCTGCCTTCACTTTGTTATTTACCCAGTAGTCATTCAGGAGCAAGTTGTTCAGTTTCCATGTAGTAGTATGGTTTTGAGTGAATTTTCTTAATCCTGAGTTCTAATTTGATTGCACCATGATCTGAGAGACAGTTTGTTGTGATTTCTGTTCTTTTACATTTGCTGAGGAGTGCTTTACTTCCAATTATGTGGTCAATTTTAGAATAAGTGCGATGTGGTGGTGAGAAGAGTGTATATTCTGTTGATTTGGGGTGGAGAGTTCTGTAGATGTCTATTATGTCTGCTTGTTGCAGAGCTGAGTTCAAGTCCTAGATATCCTTATTTACATTCTGTCTCATTGATCTGTGTAATACTGACAGTGAGGTGTTAAAGCCTCCCATTATTATTGTGTGGGAGTCTAAGTCTCTTTGTAGGTCTCTAAGGACTTGCTTTATGAATCTTGGTGCTCCTGTATTAGGTGCATATATATTTAGGATAGTTAGCTCTTCTTGTTGAATTGATCTCTTTACCATTATGTAATGGCCTTTTTTGTCTCTTTTGATCTTCATTGGTTTAAAATCTGTTTTGTCAGAGAGTAGGATTGCAACTCCTGCTTTTTTTTGCTTTCTATTTGCTTGGTAGATCTTCCTCCATCCCTTTATTTTGAGCCTATGTGCATCTTTGCACATGAGATACATTTCCTGAATATAGCACACTGATGAGTCTTGACTCTTTATCCAATTTGCCAGTCTGTGTCTTTTAATTAGGACATTTAGCCCATTTACATTTAAGGTTAATATTGTTATGTGTGAATTTGATCCTGTCATTATGATGTTCTCTGGTTATTTTGCCATTAATTGATGCAGTTTTTCATAGTATCAATGGTCTTTACAATTTGGCATGTTTTTGCAGTGGCTGGTACAAATTGTTTCTTTCCATGTTTAGTGCTTCCTTCAGGAGCTCTCATCAGGCAGGCCTGGTGGTGACAAAATCTCTCAGCATTTGCTTGTCTGTAAAGGATTTTATTTCTCCTTCACTTATGAAGCTTAGTTTGACAGGATATGAAATTCTGGGTTGAAAATTCTTTTCTTTAAGAATGTTGAATATTGGCCCCCACCTTCTTCTGGCTTGTAGGGTTTCTGCCAAGAGATCTGCTGTTAGTCTGATGGGTTTCCCTTTGTGGGTAACTCAACCTTTCTCTCTGGCTGCCCTTAACACTTTTTCCTTCATTTCAACCTTGGTGAATCTGACAATTATGTGTCTTAAGATTGCTCTTCTCGAGGAGTATCTTTGTGGTGTTCTCTGTATTTCCTGAATTTGAATGTTGGCCTGCCTTTTTACACTGGGGAAGTTCTCCTGGATAATATCCTGAAGAGTGTTTTCCAACTTGGTTCTGTTCTTCCCATCACTTTCAGGTACACCAATCAAATGCAGATTTGGTCTTTTCACGTAGTCCCATATTTCTTGGAGGCTTTTTGTTCATTTCTTTTTACTCTTTTTTCTCTAACCTTGTCTTCTCGCTTTATTTCATTAATATGATCTTCAATCACTGATATCCTTTCTTCCACTTTATCGAATTGGCTATTGAAGCTTGTGCATGTGTAATGAAGTTCTCATGCTGTGGTTTTCAGCTCCATCGGGTCATTTAAGGTCTTCTCTACACTGTTTATTCTAGTTAGCCATTCGTCTAATCTTTTTTCAAGGTTTTTAGCTTCCTTGCGATGGGTTCAAACATTCTCCTTTAGCTCAGAGAAGTTTGTTATTACCAACCTTCTGAAGCCTACTTCTATCAACTCGTCAAAATCATTCTCCATTCAGCTTTGTTCCGTTGCTGGTAAGGAGCTGTGATCCTTTGGAGGAGAAAAGGCGCTCTGAGTTTTAGAATTATCAGCTTTTCTGCTCTGGTTTCTCCCCATCTTTGTGGTTTTATCTACCTTTGGTCTTTGATGTTGGTGACCTACAGATGGGATTTTGGTGTAGATGACGTTTTTGTTGATGTTGATGCTATTCCTTTGTGTTTGTTAGTTTTCCTTCTCACAGTCAGGTCCCCAGCTGCATGTCTGTTGGAGTTTGCTGGAGGTCTACTCCAGACTGTATTTGCCTGGGTATCACCAGTGGAGGCTGCAGAACAGCAAATATGGCTGTCTGATCCTTCCTCTGGAAGCTTCGGCCCAGGGGACAGCCGCCTACATGAAGTGTCTGTCAGCCCCTACTGGGAGGTGTATCCCAGTTAGGCTACACAGGGGTCAGGGACCCACTTGAGGAGGCAGTCTGTCCATACTCAGAGCTCAAACGCCATGCTGGGAGAACCACTGCTCTCTTCAGAGCTGTCAGACAGGGGCATTTAAGTGTGCAGAAGTTGTCTGCTGCCTTTTGTTCAGCTATGCCCTGCCCACAGAGGGAGAGTCTAGAGGCAGTGGGCCTTGTTTAGCTGCGGTGGGCTCTGCGCAGTTCAAACTTCCTGGCCGCTTTGTTTACCTACTCAACCCTGAGCAATGGTGGACGCCCCTCCCCCAGCCAGGCTGCCACCTCGCAGTTTGATCTCAGACTGCTGCGCTAGCAGTGTACAAGGCTCCGTGGGTGTGGGACCCACCAAGCCAGGCACAGGAGAGAATCTCCTTGTCTGCTGGTTGCTATGACCTTGGGAAAAGTGCAGTATTTGGGCGAGAGTGTCCCATTTTTCCAGGTAGTCTGTCACAGCTTCCCTTGGCTAGGAAACGGAAATCCCCCAACCCCTTGAGCTTCCCGGGTGAGGTGACGCCCCACCCTGCTTCAGCTCACTGTCCATGGGCTGCACCCACTGTTCAACCAGTCCCAATGAGATGAAACAGGTACTTCAGTTGGAAACGCAGAAATCACCTGCCTTCTGCTTCTATCACGCTGGGAGCTGCAGACCAGAGCTGTTCCTATTCGGCTATCTTGGCAACTCAACTCTTTAAACAACAAAAACGTGTCTTCTCATTGTTCTGGAGGCTAGAAGTCCAAGATAGGTGTGGGCAGGTTTGGTTTCTCCTGACGCCTCTCTTCTTGGCTTGTAGATGGCTGCCTTCCTACTGTGTCTTCACATGACCTTTTCTCTGTGTACATCCCTGGTGTCCAAATGTCTTCTTATACGTACGCCAGTCAGGTTAGATTAGGTCCCACTCTCATGACCTTATGTTAGCTTATAATCACCTCTTTCAAGACCTCATCTCCAAATACAGTCACACTCTGAGGTATTGGGGGTTAGGGCCTCAATGTATGAATTTTTGTGGAGGGCAATTCAGTCCTAACAAGCTGCGTAAATGTATGGAATTGCAAGTGATATTGGGCGTGATATGGTTTGGCTGTATTCCCACCCAAATCTCACCTCGAATTGTAATAATCCCCACATGTTAAGGGCAGGGCCAAGCGGAGATAATTGAATCATGGGAGTGGTTTCCCCCATACTGTTCTCATGGTAGTGAATAAATCTCACAAGATTGGATGGTTTTATAAATGGGAGTTCCCCTGCACAAACTCTCTCTTACCTGCTGCAATGTAAGATGTGGCTTTGCTTTTCCTTCACCTCCCGCCATGATTGTGAGGCCTCCCCAGCATTGTGGAACTGTGAGTCAATTAAACCTCTTTCCTTCATAAATTACCCAGTCTTGAGTATGTCTTCATTAGCAGCATGAGAATGGACTAATACAGGGGGTTTGAAATGATGGCATAACTGCATCTGATCAGTTCTTCCTGCCCAGTAATACAAACAACATCAATTTACTAAGACCATAGCATTGCAGTAAAGAGTTTAATTGATGCAAGGTCGGCCACACCACATGGCAGACAGAGTTATTACTCAAATTAATCTCATCAAAGGCTCAGAGTTTAAGGGTTTTTCAAAGATAGTTTGCTGGGTAAGAGGCCAGGGAGTGGGGAGTGCTGACTGATTGGAGATGAAATCATAGGGAATTGAAGCTGTCCTCCTGAACTGAATCTGTTCCTGGGTGGGGGCCTCACGGCTGGTTGGCAAGTCTGGGTGGGGCCATCCAGTTGTCAGAAATGCAAAAACCTGAAAAGACAACTCAAAAGGCCAATCTTAGTTTCTCTAATAGTGATGTTATCTGCAGGAGTAATTGGAGAAGTTGCAACTCTTGTGACCTCTGGAATAATGGCTGATAATTTTTTAACTATGCCTATATCATGTCCTCTTGTAAAACTTTTCATTAGTTTTACAAGAGCAGTTTAGTTTTGGGAAAGGGCTACTATAAATTAAATTTCTCCCGAAGTTAGCTTGACCCACACCCAGGAATGTGCAAAGACAGCTAGCCTGTAAGACTACAAGCAAGATGGAGTCAGCCATGTCAGATTTCTCTTATGTCATAACTTTACAAAGGCAGTTTCAATGGGAGATAGAAAGGAAAGATGCAGTGGCAGTTAGACACAGGTAAGGTCTGTAGTTTAGAACCATCAATTAGGATTGAGATTGTGCTATGGGTTGAATTATGTCCTCAAAATGTGGGGGCTAGTCTCCTGGCTCCCTAAAAGTTCACTGAAAAATCGCTGACATGAGGCAGATTGATTAATAGGAGAAAGGCATACAATTTATTTAATGTGTATACATGGGAGCCTTCAGAATGAAGATCCCACCCAACAATATGTTCTAGAAGTTTCTGTGTCATCTTGGGATTATAGAAAAAATATGAACTCAAAGGATGCCCCAAAACTAAGTTTTAGTGGTGAGACAGGTTATGGGAGGGAGAAAGGAAGAGGCTTGGCTGGCGAAGATGGCCTTGTTATGTAGACGAAGCCTCCCTCTGACAGAATAGATGGTAAATGATTCTTTTTAGACTTTTAAAGATGTCAGACTCTCAACCTCTTTAAGATCTTGGAAAGGCATGGAAAGGGCCTGACTACACTTGATGAAGATGCTCCACAGATGCAAATTTTTCCCCACAAAATCCAGCTTTGTGAGGTCACTTCTGTTTGCTGGCTTTGTGGCAGCCATTTATATTTCTTTACATATAAAAAATATATTTTAGGGTAAAATATTTTTATTTCCTTCAGAGTTATTAAGGCCAGGTACAGTGGCTCTCACCTGTAATCCCAGCACTTTGGGAGGCCGAGGCAGGTGGATCACCTGAGATCAGGAGTTCGAGACCAGCCTGGTCAACATGGCGAAACCTTGTCTCTACTAAAAATACAAAAAAAAAAAAAAAAAAAAAAGAGCCAGGTGTGGTGGCGTGTGCCTGTAAATCCAGCTACTCAGGAGGCTGAGGTACGAGAATTGCTTGAACTCGGGAGGCAGAGGTTGCAGCGAGCCAAGATTGTGCCGTTGAACTCCAACCTGGGAGATGGAGTGAGACTCCATCTCAAAAAAAAAAAAGATATGTTGAAGTCCTAACTCCTAATACCTCAGAACTGAACATACAGTTTTTACAGAGGTAAAAGATGAAGTCTTTAGTGGGACCTCTAGTCCAATATGACTGGTATCTTTGTTGAAAGGGGGAAATTTAAACATAGAGATAGACACATACAGAGGGAAGACACACAGGGAGGATGCCGTGTGAAGATGGAACACTAGATGGACACATGTACAAGTCAAAGAATGCCAAAAATTACCAGCAAACCACCAAAGTGGGAAGAAACCAGGAAGCATTCCCCTGCAGGTTTCAGAGGGACTGTGACCCTGCAACACCTTGGCCTCAGACTTTTCAGCCTTCATAACTGTGAGACAATACATTTCTGGTGTTCTAAGCCACACAATGTGTGGTACTTTGTTTTGACAGCCCTAGGAAACTACTACAGATTGAGTCTGATAGTAGATGGCCAACCATTCCTGATCTGGCCATCAGCCTGCCAACACCTACACAGAACCAACTTGGGCAGGTCACACATGCAGCAGAGGCAGCTGGACACCATGCTCCTGGATGGGTGGCCCACATCCACAGCTGACTGCCTCTAGCTGTTACAGTAGGTAGCTAGTCAGCCATGAGTGGAGCAGGAGAGGACTCCCCCCAACCCACTAGGAATGTCAGGCAACCATCAGGTAATGGTCCAGCAGTTGTCACATTGCCTCTCTAAAATGATCGTAGGTTACAGCTGGTGCCAGGGAGAGGTAGTTTCCCAATAGATACAAATACCTGAAATAGGTAATTGTCAGGCTCCAATAAGATCTCAGAAATTGGGCAAGTGGGCTCAAGCATGTAGATTAAGAGGAAAAATGGCAGAGTATGACCTTCCAGGGGCATTCCACCAGAAAATGGAAGAAAGCCTCGAGTGAGCATGCACACAACTCCAGTAAACACAGTACACATGCTCACCTCACAAGCACAAGCAGGGCACTGTGCATGCAGGCGTTTCACTCTAAGGGAAGAATGAAGGGAAAGGGGCACAAGACATGGAAGTAGGCCAGCAAATGAAATTTTAAATTACATCCTGCACTGGACCTCCAAGATGTCAGCTTGGGTCTCTTCCAAATATACTTTCCTTTCTTTCCAGCTCTAAGGCTTTTTAATAAACTTCCACTCCTGCTATGAAACCTGCCTCAGTCTCCTTTTCAGTCCTATGCCTCTCAGTCAAATTCTTTTCTTCTGAGGAGGCAAGAATTAAGGTTCCTGCTGACTCATATGGATTTACCACCAGTAACTCAAATACCTTCTACCACTAACATATTTTGGTGCCTGGTGATTCGGATTCCCTCTGCCGGTAACACAGTCTTCTTGCCCGCCTGACAAACCTAGACCTCTTCAGTCAGTCAACAGCACATGGAGACTTTGCTTTCTAATATGGGACAGAAATCATTCCTGGTCTTTGGGCTCTGCTGTGGTTTGAATGTCTCCTCCAAAACTCATGGTGAAATTTGATTGCCATTGTGATGGTATTAAGAGGTGGGACCTTTGAGAGTTACTTAAATCATGAGAGCTCTGCCCTCCTAAATGAATTAATGCTATTATTGTGGGAATGAGTTAGTTATTGCCAGAGTGGGCTCCTGATGTAAAAGATAAGTTTGGCCCCCTCCCTCTCTCTCTGTCTTGCATACTCCCTGGCTCTTCTTCCTTGTGCCATGGGATGATGCAACAAGAAGGCCCTTACCAGATGCTGGCCCCTCAACCTTGGACTTCCCAGCCTCCAGAACTGTGAGAAGTAAATTTCCATTCTTTATAAATTATCCAGTTTCAGGTATTCTGTTACAGCAACACAGAATGGACTAAGGCTCTAAAAGATCTTATTCATTTCCCATCCCTGGGAACCTACCTACACCCTGTTCTTTACTGTGTTTCCTGCTTGGCAGGAAAATGTTCCCACTCAGTGCCCAGCTTTGGTGCGTCAGTTTTTATTTTCTTTTTAACTGACTCCATTTTGTTTACTGTACTTGCAGCAAAATAGCTTAAGCAAGACAATCCACAGCTCTGATTTCTGCACAAAATTGAAAATAAAATAAGTCAACTTGGAATATAAGCTCTACAAGGGTAGGGATCTTTGTTTTGTTCCCATTGTTGGATTTTAAGTAACTAGAGCAAATATTTGTTGAGTATGCATTGAATAAAAGTGTGCTGAATGAATAATGTTTGATAAATGAGAAGACAAGTATATATTCTGAACAGGTCTCAATAATTAATCAGTAAAGCAGGAACTTGAGCTATTCAAAATGAACTGGTAGTATTTCAGAATATAGGCAATCTCATTTTAAAAAATGATCTGATATGGTTTAAAATAAAGTTTTCTCACATATTCCTCTGAATTTATTGCTTCCCCTGCAACCCTTTGAAGTGGTGGATGTTTTTTCCCAATAGCCATCACACCACTTGACCTAGAAGTACAGTAGGGTCCCTACTTATTTATTGACTATAACTCCTAGTGCATCATCACTCTGCACAACATAAGCCCCTGTTAATTTGTGTAGATTTACATAAAGATGATTCTTCCATCATCCTAGACTCTCAATTCCTTAAATTCTTCTCCTTTAAAAGCCCTCTTCCATTTTACCTTACTTCTATTTCCAAGATACATTTATTATCAATAATCAAAACTGCTTCTCATCTCATTTCCATGCATCCTACCCTGACCACCACCTTTAATCTTTCCTATACACTCCCGTCAGTCCCCCATTTCCAACCATTTGCGTGTAGCAGAACGTTAAAGCTATTATCCTATCACTCATCCACTTGACATGCTATTTCCTTATCTTCCTCTGCAAGAATTCCCTGGTTAATCATTATAATCACTCTCTTGGTATATCCTCAACTCTCTGCCGCTCTCCATTTGTCATGCTGGCTCAGCAAAGAAACAATCCTGGTTAAATGAAAATCTCTGTTTCCTCTGCACCTGCTCTCATGTGGTTGAATGTGGCTGGAAACAAAACAAAACAAAAAACACACAATCTTGCTGGCTGGTCTAACCTTAAACTCATGACCATGGTCTCAAATGGGCTTTTAGTGCCTCTGGGCAATCTTACTATACTTTCCAAACCCATTTGACTTCGTGCTTTTCTGGATGAAAATTTCAAGCTTCTCTTTTCCCAGACCTCCAGCACCTTCTCCCCAATCCTCTCAGCTAATGATCGTGATTCCTATTTCACCAAGGAAATAGAATCACCAGAGGGCTTCTATCCACTGCTGCCACCACACCTACCCATGTGCAAGCACCTGTACCTGCAGCCTCTGTGGTTTCTCAGTTCCTGTAGGTGAACCATTCATGCTGCTATCTAAAGTCAATTCCTCCACTTATGCCTTCATCCCATCCTCTCTTACCTACTCAAGGGCATCACTCCATCAGTCTCTCTCCTGCATCAAAAATTTCCGCTTTCTGCCATTTCTCCCATCTGAAGGCATGGGGAGGGTGGAGAAATAGAAAACTGCTTTTGACCTGAGTTCTTTCATCAGGCACTACCTATTTATTTTCTCTTCTTTACAGAATCATCTATACTTGCTGCCTTCAGTTCCTCTCCTCCCATCATCTCTTAAAATCTTCTCTGGTTGGTCATTTGCCCACACCAACCACCAACTGTTCTCGAAGTCATCAATGTCCCCCATGTTGTGTTGACCTTATGACAATATATGACTAACTGTTCCCTGTAGCTTAATTCCAACAATACTTGATATTGCCAGACTTTAATTTTTACAAATTTAGTGGGTAAGAAATTGTATCTATTTGACATTTTATTTTCAATTTCCTGAGTGTTAATGAGGTTGAACATGTTTTCTTGTGGTCATTGGCTATTTATACTCTCTTCTAGTACAGGCTTATTCATTACCTTTGCCCTTTTTTCTGTTGTTTATCTTTTTCTTATTAATTTGTAGAATTTCATTTTAAATTATGGATACTAACCTTTTGTCATTTTATGTGCTACAAGTATCTTTTCCGAAAGTAGAATTTTTGGAAGCTAGATGGTTTCCTATGAATAGAAAATCTTAATTTTAATGTAATTGTCATTGTCTGTGTTTTCCCTTAGGTTTAGCACTTTTTGTGACTTACTTAAAACATTCTTCTTTATCCTGAGGTCATAAAGATATTGTCTTACTATGAAACTTTGAATATTTTGTATTTCATATTTAAGTCCTTGATCCATCTGGAAGTATCTTTGCGTATGGTGTGAAGTAGGGATACATTTTCTTTTTTCTCATATGAATAATTAGTTGTGTATAATGCTAACACATTTATATTGTGTATCTTTTTCTCTTGGTCTACAATGCCATGTCAGATGTATATCAAGTTTTCAAATACATATGAGTCTATTTCTGAGCCCTAGTTCCTGTTCTGTTGATCTATTTGTCTGTTTTTGCACCAACATCACTCTTTTTAATTACTACCACCTCAAAATAACTCTACATTTTATAGACCGATGTCTCCCCACTTTTGTTCTCACTCAAGAGCGTCTTTGCTATGGTCTTTATACAAATGTAGAATCAGTTTAACAAGGCCCGTGAAACCGCCTGTTGGGATTGATTGGAGTTACATTTTGTTTATTGGTCAGTTAGAGGATAAATATCTTTTGATATTTAAGTCACCGTATTCATGAACATATTATCTTTCTACATTAGTGTAAATCTTTTTTTTTTTTTTTTTTTTTTTTTTTTTTTTTTGAGACGGAGTCTCTCTCTGTCCCCCAGGCTAGAGTGCAGTGGTGCGATCTAGGCTCACTGCAAGCTCCGCCTCCCGGGTTTACGCCATTCTCCTGCCTCAGCCTCCGAGTAGCTGGGACTACAGGCGCCCGGACCGCGCCCGGCTAATTTTTTGTATTTTTAGTAGAGACGGGGTTTCACCGTGTTAGCCAGGATGGTCTCGATCTCCTGACCTCGTGATCCGCCTGCCTCCGTCTTCCAAAGTGCTGGGATTACAGGCGTGAGCCACTGTGCCTGGCTGACCTTTAATACCTTTTAGGAAAGCTTTATAATTTTATCTATGAAGATCTTTCACATTTTTGTTAGATTTATCCCTATATCTATTTTGTTAGGTTTCAGTTATTTTGTGATATTTTAATTAGTATATTTTAAAAATTATATTTTCTAACTCTTTGTTGTGGATATTTGAAAGTGCAAAGGATTTTGGCATTTTGAGTAGTAGCAGGAATTTTGATAAACTCTCTTGTGAATTCTGATAATTAATCCTTAGATTATGAGGTTTTGTTCATGTAGAAAATCTTACATAGATAATGATAGTTTGTTCTTTTCCAATCTTTGTATCTTTTGTCATTTTTATTTCACTATAGCCAGGGCTACACTGGTTCCAGTGTGGTTGGATCACAGTGGTAATAGCTGGTGTGGGATGGGCCAGTATCTTTCTAGTTTCAATTTTTCTTTTTCTTTTTTTTTTTTTTTGAGACAAAGTCTCGCTCCGTCGCCTAGGCTGGAGTGCAATGGCACGATCCAGGCTCATTGCAGCCTCCACCGCCTGGGTTCAAGTGATTCTCCTGCCTCAGCCTCCTGAGTAGCTGGGATTACAGGTGCCTGTCACCATGCCCAGCTAATTTTTGTATTTTTAGTAGAGACAGGGCTTTACTGTGTTGGCCAGGCTGTTCTCAAACTCCCAAAGTGCTGGGATTACAGGCATGAGCCACTGCGCCCGGCCTCTAGTTTCAATTTTTCAAAAGTGCTTCTAATGTTTCACTATTGGGCCCTTAGGTTTAGAGTTGGTATTTAGGAATCCTTTATTAGGTTAAGAAACTTTCTCTCGATTCCAAATTTGCTAAGAGATTAAAAGAAATTTTTAATCATAAAAGACTGTTAAATAACTATTAACTGCTTTAACTACATCTACTGAGCATATCCTATTTTATTTTCCTTTAATCTATGAGTGTGATAAATTACATTGTTTGATTTTTAGTATTCAACTACCATTGCATTATTGGAATAAACCCAGTCTGATCATGTTTTATTATTTTGCTATGTTCTGCTGGACTTGAGTTGCTAATAGTCTGTATAGAATTTTTGCTTTTATGTTCACGAGTGACATAGGCTTTAATTTTTATTTATTGTACTGTCTTATCTAGTTTTGGAATCAATATTTCACTAGCCTCAGAGAAGGGGAGTGTTTTCTCTTTTTATTCTCTGGAAAAGTTTGTATAAGTTGAAAAAATTATTCCTCAAAATTTGGTTGAATTTACTCCTAAAAGCATCTGAGCCTAGCGTTCCCTTTTTGGGTAGGTTTCGGGGTTTTTTGGGACTGTTTATTTTTAGTTTTAATGTTTTAAGAGCAGTTTTAGGTTCACAGAAAAGTTGAGCAGAATATGCAGTTCCCATATGCCTCCTCCCCCACCACAGGGCAGACTTCCTCATCACCAACATCCCACCAAAGCGGAGCGTTTGCCGTAACTGATGAACCTGCATTGACACAGCATTATTGGCCGAAGTCAATAGCCCAGGTTAAGGCTCACTCTTGATATACAATCTATGGATTTGGACAAATTTGTGATGGCATGTAGCCACCATTATAGTATTGCAGAGTAGTTTCACTGCCCTAAAAATCTTCTGTGCTCTGCCTATTTACCTCTCCTTTTTGGAAAGGTTTCAAAATACAGATTCCATTTTTTGTGTGAGTTAGTTTTGGTAAATTATATTTTTCAGATAAGTTATCCTTTTTCTAAGTTTTCAAACTTATTTACTCAATAATAATGACTACAGTTCTGGCACTGGAGATACTGTAGTGTGTGAAAAACATAATAGATGGGAATCCTAACTTCATCAGGTTTGCATTAAATGCATTACAGTGTTCCTATTATTTTCTCATTATTTCTGTTGTATCTTTAGTTGACTTTTCATTCCTACTTTTTATTTTTATTTCTTGAGACAGAATCTCTACCTCTTGTGTTCAAATGATCCTTCCACATCAGCCTCCCAATCCCAATTTTTGTATTTTTCTTTTACTGTCTATTTTTTTTTTTTTTTTTTTTGAGGCACAGTCTTGCTTTGCTACATAGGCTGAGTGTAGTGGCACAATCACAGCTCACTGCAGCCTCAACCTCCCTAATTAAAGAAGCTTCAGCATTGGCAGGGAACAGGAGGCTCTGCCACGGTGGCAACGATCCACAGCTTCTCTCTAACAACTGACGGCATCTCAAAGCAGAGGCCCTGATGAACTTGTGCTCTCGTTTTTAGTCAAGATGAGGAAACTCAGTCCAGATGACTTCAAAGAGATACAATAGGGCTCAAGTGATCCTTTTGCCTCAACCTTCTGAATAGCTGGGACTATAGGCATCTACCACAATAGTTAGCTAATTTTCGATTTTTTTTGTAGAGACAAGGTCTCACTATGTTGGCCAGGCTGGACTCGAATTTCCGAGCTCAAGTGATCCTCTGCCTTGGCCTCCCAAAGTGTTGGGATTATAGGCTTAAGCCACCATGCCCAGCCTCTTTTCATTTCTAATATTGGTTTTTATATCTTTTTCTCTCCTTTTATTTCCCCCTAGGTCAAACCCACCAGAGGTTTTCTTTCTTAGTGGTACATAAAATCATTGCATGCCTTACAAACAAAAGGATTATATATTTGTTAGGAATGTGGTATTGTATCAACCTTTACAAAGAACCAACTTTATTTTGGTTTCAGGGTTCAACATATGGTCACTGGATCAAGTGTATTAAATGGTTTTGCTTGTCCATTACTCATTGTAGTTTCATCAAGTATTCTTTACATATTGTAAACTTCACTAATAGTTCTATGCAAATTTAGAATGGTATATTCTGCTGAACTCAACTTTTTCTATTATGCACTGGCCTTCTGCTATTTGCCTCAAAGTTTTTACTGATATAATAGAGCAACAGTGACTTTATTTGTGTTAGTATTTGCCTGAAATATTATTGCTTTTGTCCTTTTATTTTAAGCCTTTTTCTGTTCTTAGGTTTTACATGTGTCATATCTTAGACTATAGCAGAATATTTTTTGACAGTTCCTAATTATTAAGTAAATAATTCAGCTCATTTTCATGTTTTGAGGCTTTGATATATTTGAGCTTACTTCCAACATTTTATTATATGCTTTCATTTATCCCAATTTTTAAAGTTATGTTTTCTGTCATTTTTTGGAACAGATTAATTTTTTTCTGTATTCTATTCTTTTTCTCTCTTTTTCTAATGGTTATTCTAAAAACTACAACATGCATCCTAAAGAATGGAAAGTTCATCAATGTCTTTAATTCACCTTTCAAATAATACAAAGACCTTAGGAAAACCCCAACAAGAAATTGTCCATTGTGTTAGCTCTTTTGACTCCACAAGTTAAATATTATTTTGTATAACATGTTTTAGACTTTTTCCAAACTTACAATTTAAAATAATTTATTTCTTTATATACAATTACAATTTATTTCTTTCTGTATCTCAGAACTAGATTCTGGAATCCTTTTTTTCTTCTTTTCTCTTAACTTTTTATGGTATGACAGATTTTCCATTAGTGTGAGTTGGGAGGTTAACTTTCTCAGTGTTCATCTGAAAATGTGTTTATTTTGCTCAAGAAATATTTCTTGAGAAATATCTCTACAAAATGTATTAACCTAGGTTGACAGTTGTTTTATATCAGCATTTTGAAGATACTTCTCTAGCGTTTTCTGACTTCCATCATTGCTGCTAAGTCAGCTGTCAGCCTAATTGTCACTTGTTGGTAGTTAGCTTTTTTTCTCACTGTATTAAAGATCTTTTTGCCTCTCATTACCTTCGTAGATAATTATCTGAGTTACCATTGTTCCCGTTCCTCTCAGTCACTCTCTCATCCTCAGAATCTCTTTCCAGTTCTCCCAACAGCCTATGTTTTCTATGCAAGTGGTCTGGCGTATTTACTTATACACCAGACTGCTCTTCAGAAGAACAAGACTTCTCCTTGTTCTTCCTTGGGTCTGTGAGTCCAGCTGAGCCTCGCAACATGTGGCTATGGTCTGCTGAGCTCCTCTCTGGAAAGAGGAAGTGAATACCTGTTCCCCAAATGGAGTCAGATGAGGAGAAAACTGCTAACAGGATAAGTGAGTGTGTTTAGGTCTCTAACATCTGGGGATACAATGGCATCATATTTTTATGTGTGGAAACAAAAATGTATGATTCAAAGTCAGCCTGATTTTAAGTAGGAGAAGGTCTGAAACATCACTGGAACCAAAATAAATTCTTTGTTTACTCTAAGCAACCAAGAAATACACATACAGCTTATCATTGCTGAGAGCACTGGATCCATGTGATCACTAAAGAAATTTTGCCATTGGCAAGGAACAGGAGGCTCTGCCACGGTGGCAACGACCCACGGTTTCTCTCTTCCACTGACGGCATCTCAAAGCAGAGGCCCTGATGAACTTACCCTCTCATTTTTAGTCAAAATGAGGAAACCCAGTCCAGATGACTTCAAAGAGGTACAGTATCTCAAAATAATAAAATTCTTTCTTTCTTTCTTTCTAAAAGATTTTAATCAGAGAAAGGTACCTTATTTTATAAAATCACATTGTAAAATGGATTTTATGATGATAAAGACAAAAATAGACTAATGGCAATAAAAACACAGGTTTAGCTTAAGTCACACAATTGAAGATCCTGGGATTAATGAAGTTGAGTGTTTTTCATCCCAATCATCCTGCTAGCTTACCTAAGGAACTCACAATTCATCACGCAGGTGGGTTATCATTTTCCAAATTGTAGCCAAATGAGATTGTCTCAGCAGCAAGTCAACTGGTTGGGCCAGGGCTCTCCATGTTGTATACATCCTCTCTAACCTACACCTTGAGTTAGGCTAGAAGCTCCCAGAGAGCAGGGACCTATTTCACTTGTCTTTGGTACCCATGACATGATAAACACACTCAGGTGAGGACAAGTGTAGGCATCTCTGCCCATGATTACCTAAGTGGTTCTCTGTGTAGGTGAGCAGGGATGCAAGTGTGTTTGTATATTGATGGCCAGGGCTTCCTGACATGTCTGTTGCTACTGATGGAGTTAATGCAGCAGGTCTTGGAATTTCATGCCGTCTTTTAAAAAATATATACATTGATATATATTAACTGTAGAAGAAAATTGAGAAATACCAACAAACCAAAAAATAAAATAAAAGTCAATTATGACTTTTCTACCCAGAGAAAACTACTGATAATATTTTGGCTTACATTCCACTAGATTTTTTTCTAGGCACATATATTTTTAACTGTTCAAATGGGATTCTATTTCACATGTAGCTAAAATTCAAACATAGAAACATATAAAGTAAAACATTCCCATCCCCTTACCTTGTTTAATCAGACACATCCTACAGATTATCTCCTATGGACATTGTAGTAGGCATCCTTCCTGACTTTGAAAAAGCTCATTTGCATAATAAATTTATGTATATATATACCACATTCCTAACAAATATATGATCTTTTTGTTTGTAAGGCATGCAATGATTTTATGTACCACTAAGAAAGAAAAAACATTGCCAATTAATCTATGATGTTATTGATTTTAAGATGTATTCAGATTTTTGATGTTCAAAGTGGGGGAAAAAACATCATATGATGCAATATGTTTTTTTAAAAAGATATAAAAGAGACCTTGTATTTTTCTATTTTGCTTTTCTCATGTAATGACATGTCTTAAAATAAATTTCTGTCTCACTGTTTAAGGCTCTGCCTAGTCATCTGATTATGACTAGACCATCACTAGTTTAACCATTCTCCTATGAGGTTGTTTTCAATTTTTTACTCTAAAAAAAAAGCTGCAGTAAATATCATTGTTTACATATATATAATATATGTAACAATCATGTTTTATTTTACAAATTGACATCAATGGTGTATATCACACATATTGTTCCACCTTATGTAGCTTATTTTTTCTGTGTATAATCTTCTTGGACCCCATCTAAGGGTAAATTTCAAGAAGAGAAACCCTGGATGAAAAGATAAGTGCATTTACAATTGTGTTAGATGTTACACGATTGTCCTACCAAAAGGAGAGGGCAATTTACACTTTCTCCAGCAGTGTGTGAGGAAATCTTCACAACCTCACCAAGAGTTAACACTGTCAATCATTTTAAACTCTGTCAAACCTATCAACAAAGAATAAATTTGTCCATGAACACTTGTAAGAGTTAACATTTTTTCACGTTTATTGGCCATTTGTATTCTGTAACTTTTCTGTTTATGTCATTTATTTTATTTTATTATTATTTTTTTATACAGACCCTCACACTGTCATCCAGGCTGGGTGCAGTGGCACGACCTTGGCTCACTGCAGCCTCCACCTCCTGGGCTCAAGTGATCCTCTTGCCTCAGCCTTCTGAGTAGCTGGGACTATGGGCATGCGCCACCACGCCCGGCTAATTTTTCGTATTTTTGGTAGAGACAGGATTTCGCCATGTTGCCCAGGCTAGTCTTGAACTCCTGAGCTCAGATTATCCACCTACTTCAGTGTCCAAAAGTGCTGGAATTACAGGTGTGAGCCACTGTACCCAGCCCTATGTCATTTTATTTCTCCTTTTTTATAGATTGCTTTTTAAAGATTTACCTTTCTCATTGGTCTTTATATGGTATGGATAACATTCTCCTCCTTGGTGACTTTTTAAAAAATACTTTTTCTTTATTGAAGAAGTTTTTAATTTTATATGCTCAAATCTCTCAATATTTTTCTTTGTGGCTTTATGGTATTTTTTTGTTTATTAGGAAGGTCTTCTCTCAAGAATATAAAGAGATGTTCTATTAGCTATCTGGGTTTTCTTTTTGCATCTTGATCTTTAATTCATTTGGAATTTATATCTGTGTATGGCATAAAATAGAGATTCAATTTAATATTTTCCCTTAGGAAAATCCTTCATTACTTCTTAATTATCTATTTGGCTTCCCTGAAAAGATACACCTGGAAATGATCAGTCCACAGTGCATTCTGTGGTCAGCAGTAGGATTCTGTTCCACTGTAGCTTCATAACTCATGGGGATTTTTTCAAGTGGAAAAAGTGCAAGTGAAACCAACCACGAATACTTCATTATTACACACGAGTGACTTGCTGCGTTTCTTCCACAAGATGCTCTGACCACAGCACTCTATCTCCCCAAGTCCATTTACTTTCCATTTCAAAAGGAATGATCCTAGATTTGCTTTATACTCTGTACCCTGTGAATTACCACATAAGATACAGCCCCAATCTCAAAATGTCTCAAATGCTTATAGTCTTATGAAAAAACCAGTTCATACATATGTAATTAAAACATAGATGTATACACATGCAGATGAAGTGAAAAGCATCCTAAGGCAGTATACATTAATACTAATGCGTTCGTTGGCCGGGCGCGGTGGCTCACGCCTGTAATCCCAGCACTTTGGGAGGCCTAGGAGGGCAGATCACGAGGTCAGGAGATCGAGACCATCCTGGATAACATGGTGAAACCCTGTCTCTACTAAAAATACAAAAAATTAGCCAGGTGTGGTGGCAGGCACCTGTAGTCCCAGCTACTCAGGAGGCTGAGGCAGGAGAATGGCTTAAACCCGGGAGGCGGAGCTTGCAGTGCCGAGATCACTCCACTGCACTCCAGCCTGGGAGACAGAGGGAGACTCTGTCTCAACAACAACAACAACAACAACAACAACAACAACAACAACAAAATTAATGCGTGATGCATGCTCTGATGAGCATGTGTCTCCCTGACAAATTCCCACCAGGGGAGGATGATGGCATTGTCATTTTCATTTGCTTGGAACAAAGTAGGAGCCTTGTCTATGTTAATTGAACAGATAAAATAGTAGGTAGCCAGGGAATTTAGAGAGAGCGAAATTCCCGTGGTTAATAAAGGTCAGAGGGTGTTTCCCAGAGGCAGGATTGTGCTGGCCCTGAGGATTTGGAGAGATGGAAAATGGGAGAGTGGGCCTGCCGGGTTCAGACCCTAAGGACTGGCTTTCTGGGAATCAACTTTCTCTGTTCTCACACATTAGTTCAGGTTGTCTGGGAGGGAACTGCAAAGCTACAAACATTATGTAGATCTCCCTAAATCATCCTTATTCAAATGCTCCTGGAGCCCTATAGCTTTTCAGACCCATGAAAATCAAAGCTCTAGGAGCCACTGGACTGACTGTTCTGCTGGAATCCATTTTCCCCAAGGCATCAGCTCCAGGAGTGCATAGGTGCTCACCTCGCAGAAAATTCCAAACAATTATATCCCTTAAGTCTCAGCACAAAGCTAGGCCTGACCTTTCCACTCAGAGCCAATTCTAGCAACAGGCACAAAACAGCAGCAAGTTCTCTGCCCAGGCAGAAAAGTGACACTGCTTTTCAGAGTCAGCCCTGAGAGAGCTGACCCTTCAAGTCAGTAGTGAGGGGGGAAAAGAAAAGATGTCACAGACCAAAAATGGACCCGAACCTTCAACCTCAGTCAGAGATGCCTGGATCTGCCTGGTGCATTTCCTGGGACGTCGGGACACTGGCACAAGGAGGAAGGTGGCAATGCCTGTATGGCAGATGCACCCTACAGCAATAACAAGCATACTCTAAGAAGAACCCTATGGTCTAAGAAGAATGTGTTCAGAATTGCAAGCTAAGGAATTGCACATATCACCTTGAGTATCTGAGATGGTTTCAATTAATTTAGAAAGTTTATTTTGCCAAGATTGAGGACATGCGCTCGTGACCCAGCCTCAGGAAGTCCTGATGACATGTGCCCAGGGTGGTCGGGGCACAGCTTGGTTTTATACATTTTAGCGAGACATGAGACATCAACCAATATATGTAAGAAGTACATTGGTTCCATCCCGAAAAGTGGGGACAACTTGAAGCAGGGAGGGCGCTTCCAGGTCACAGGTGGGGGAGAGATAAAAGGTTGAATATTGAGTTTCTGATAAGCCTTTCAGAAGGAGGCAATCAGATATGCATTTAGCTCAGTGAGCAGAGGGATGACTTTGAATAGAATGGGAGGGAGGCTCTACCTGAGCCGTTCCCAGCTTGACTTTTCCCTTTAGCTTAGTAATTTTGGGACCCCAAGATTTTTCTTTCACAGAATCTGAGTGGCCAACCTAGAGATTTGCTTTATCTATGATGGACATCTGAAACCTCAGCCCATTCTTTGGAACACAGGCCATACAGGGAGTTGAGGCCCTTTGTTTTGGGTTAAATGGAGGTTGCCAGGTAGAGGGTGCTAAGTGAAAATGCTTTATACACAACATGCTTTTTACAAACAATAGCAGTTCTCCTGTCCAGCCTGCCTCCACTGGATTTCTCTGTATATAAATTCCCACCCCCCATGCCAATAAATCCTATGTCTCCAGGTCTCTTCTTTGGCCTCTCAGACATGGTACCATCCCTATTGGAGTCAATAGGGGGGCTGGTAGGACAGTCCCATAAGTAGAAAAACACTGATTCACTGGATGCCTCATAAGCACCTTCTCCAGGTCAGGCACTTTCTAGGAGCTGGAGAAATATCCAGGAACAAAACAGACAAGTATTCTTGTCTTCAGGAAGCTACATTATAGCAGGGGGGAAAATAGGCAAATATTAAGAATAAATAGAAATAAGTTAATACAAATTAAGCTTCTTCCAGATTATCCCACCACAATGGCATCATCCCAACTTTAAAATATACATAGTTTTTCCTAGTGGCAATTTAATTCAGACCATAATGGCCAAAATGATTACCTTTGTAAGCTAAAAATAAAATTCTAAGCCTTCCAACCCTTTTATTGGACCCCTCCTCTCAGCTAAGGGAATTCTAAAGTTAACCTGAAAACCTAGTTCAGACCAGGATGGGAAGCCAGGGTCAGGGATGTTGGCCATGCCTCATTATACCCTCCACCCTTCGGAAGTGAGGGAAAACTGACCAGCATTAATATCAAAACAGAGATCTTAAGACTCTTTTTGTAGCAATAAGACTTCAAATCCCAGCCTGACTTTAGTATAGCATCACATGACAGATAGCAGGCCCTGAATGAAATCAAAGTATTTTACCCTAAAATATCTTCCTTCCTTCCTTCCTCTTTTTTTTTTTTTTTTTTTGAGGCAGAGTTTCACACTTGTTGCCCAGGTTGGAATGCAATGGCGTGATCTTGGCTCACCTCAACCTCTGCCTCCTGGGTCCTGTTTCAAGCAGTTCTCCTGACTCAACCTCCTAAGCAGCTGGGATTACAGGCATGCGCCACCATACCCAGCTAATTTGTGTATTTTTAATAGAGACGGAGTTTCACCATGTTGGCCAGGCTGGTCTCAAACTCCTGACCTCGTGATCCGTCTGCCCTGGCCTCCCAAAGTGCTGGGATTATAGGCATGAGCCACCACGCCCAGCACCCTAAAATACATTTCTTTGACGTATTTTAAAATGGCCCTGCAAAACTGTGTCTTGTGGGGAAAAGTCTACATTCTGCAGAGACTCCCCTTCCCTTTCCAGGTCTTTTCTTCTGATCCAGGAGAGAATTAACTAAGAGTCTAGCACCTTTTTAAGTCTAACAAGAAACATTTACAATCTATTGTCTCTGAAGCCTGCTACCTGGAGGCTTCATCTGCTTAATAAGAACCTTGGTCTCCACAACTCCTTACCTTAGCCCAGACACTTCCTTCTATGGATTCCAGGTTTGCAGATAAACTCTTTCAACCAATTGCCAATCAGAAAATATTTGAATCCACCTATGACCTGGAAGCCCCGCTTCTTACTCCCACTTCAAGTTGTCCTGCCTTTGCAGACTGAACCAATGTATATCTTACATGTATTGATGGATGTCTTATGTCTCCCTAAAATGTATAAATTCAAACTGTATCCAAACTGAAGCAGAGCCATTTGTCTGGGATAATACCCCAGGTTTGTTGCCTTGCGGCCAAGGAAAGCAAGGACACGAACACACAAGGAGTAAGTTTAAGAGTGGATGTTTAAGGCCAGGTGTGGTGACTCACGCTTGTAATCTCAGCTCTTTGGGAGCCCAAGGCGGTTGATCACGAGGTCAGGAGTTCAAGACCAGCCTGACCAAGATGGTGAACCCCCGTCTCTACTAAAAATACAAAAATTAGTTGGGTGTGGTGGCACATGCCTGTAATCCCTGCTACTCGGGAGGCTGAGGCAGAGAATTGCTTGAACCCAGGAGGTGGAGATTGCAGTGAGCCAAGATCACACCACTGCTCTCCAGCCTGGGCCACAGAGTGAGACTCAGTCTCAAAAAAAAAAAAAAAAAAAGAGTGGATGTTTAATAGGCGAGAGAAAGAGAAATGGTCTCTCTCCCGCAGAGAGGGGATCCCGAGTGGGTCTTCCATTTCCATGGTGAAATGTACGTGGTTTTATAGATGAGTCTGAGGAGGTGATGTCTGATTTACATAGAGGATGAGAGATTGGTTGGATCAGGTGTGCCATTTGCATAGCACACAAAGATGCTGGCCGCCCCACCCTCGTCTTTTATTATGCAGATGTGTTCTCTACCTGGCTGGTGCCATGTTGCCTGCTTCTTTACTATACCCGTGGTTGACAAAGAAAAGGGAAGACGGAGCCTCCATGTTGTGGCACAGCTGCTGGCATTCACCCGTTCAAGCTTCTAGCTTGCTTTGTTATGTCTGCAGCTTGATTTTTCAGGCTTTTCTTTGTTAGAAAAAAAATGATTTGGGGGCTGCTTTTTATTAAAAGGGAAACCTTGCCGAAGACTCTCTTACCCTCACTAACTGCCTAAATAATTTCTTTCTAGCTCCTGTATCAAAACTACCTTGGGTACGTGTCAGAAACTCCTGAGGCTGTGCCACGGGCATGTGCTTAACCTTGGCAAAATAAAATTCTAAGTTGACTGAGATTGTCTCAGATACATTTTGGTTTATACTTTCATCTCCTAAAGCTACAGAGGCTAGTCATAGAGTTCTACAGAGATCTGTTTAAGTTTCTCTTTCAAAAACCCACATAGGTAAAAGAACAGACCCAGGAAAATCCTTCCTAAGTCCCACAGTAATATTTGCGAAAGCTCAGCCTCATACAGGTATATGACTAAATTCTGTACATCTGAAACTAGGGCAAATCCAAGTAGAAGATGCATCGCATGTTAAGCCAGTAAGGGCTGGTTCAAAAATCATAAAGAGTCTGCACTATTGAAAACACTGAGAGAATCCGCTTCAGCAGATTGCTACCTGGCAGCCATCTTTCCCAAACAGCTGTTGGGACCAAGGGAAACTTCCTGTTTACCCTCTGAATGTTCACTGAAAGATCATCTCGCAAAAGGCAGATTAGTTGGTGAAAAGTTATTCGAATTTTATTAACACATTCATGAGGAGAATCACAAAGTGATTACCTCCTGCCAAGGGGTTTGGACGCTTCTACAGCATCCTGGCAAAACAGATTATGGGAAGGGGAGAAGAGGAATTCTTTTGAGGAGCAGTAAAGGCTTGCTAGGAAGAACCATGGATCCTGAAACAGAGATTAACTTGTAAACACTTTTTTACAAAAAGAAAAGACAAAGTCATGTCTTAAATGGGGAAACCTCCCCCATTTTATTCAATTATCTCCACCTGGCCCTGTCCTTGATATGTGGGGATTATCACAATTCAAGGCGAGATTTGGGTGAGGCCACAGCCAAACCATATCAGAGCGCAAACCCTGTTGTGAACTGCACGTGTGAGGGATTGAGGTTATGTGCTCCTTATGAGAACCTAATGCCTGATGACCTGAGATGAAACAGTTTCATCCTGAAACCATCCCATGCCCCAGTCTGTGGAAAAATTGTCTTCCACAAAACCAGACCCTTATGCCAAAAAGGTTGGGGACTGCTGCACTAGAAGATAAGATCCATGGGAACAGGAAACTTAGCTTGCTTTCTCTCTCCCAGCAACTAAAACAGCGTTTGGCAAGAGTGAATGCTCAATAAATATTTGCTGAATGGATGAATCAAAAACTGTGTCAGGTTTGATTTAACAAAGTGGCTTTGATTTTGCTGCTACCTTAAGCAACCATCTTGTTTCCCTTCCTTTTTCATGTAGTTCAGAGTTCCACCCCCACTTTTGATGGCTCCCTTCTCAAACTGGCTTCTTATCCAGCCCCCTTGCCTCCCTGAAGCAGCTCTCCTGAAGGCCAACCATGTCTTCTTCAAGGTTAGACCCAACTTTGCCTCAGCTTTGCCTCATCAACTTACCTCCAGATTGGGCACTGAGGAAACTTCTTGACATGCTTCTCACAGATGTGACCCTAGATGAAGCTGAGCCCTTTGCTTGTCTACGTGTTTTTATTTTCCCTTCTCGAGTATGTGTCCCTCCTACTGTCATATAAATAAGAATGTTCTTTGAAGTTGTATCTTTAGAGCTTTGATTTTCTCTCGTTCCTCTTTACATCAAAGATGGCACCTCCTGCTCTGTCATCATTGTCTTTTACATGAATGGCACCTGTGGAAGTCAGTAGAGCAGTTTACAAATGGTGGTCTTTTGCCATAGGCACATGTAGAATCATTTTTCTGCATTCATCAGATCTCAGGAATGATATGTGACTCACTTTGCCAGTGAAATGTAAGAAAAAAATGTCATATGTCACTTCTGGGCAGAAATTTTGTAAGCCAGTGCTTGGCTCCTTTCCCTTATTCTCCTTTCTGTTTCTCTGTAATCATTGAGAATATATGAATGAAACTGACTTGATTGTCAATTAGAACAAATATTTATGATTTTTAAAAATCAACATAGAAATAGAGGCTCCCTAGTCTTAAAAGTTGAAACTTAACATTTGTTTCATCTGAGTTTCTTTCTCAGGAAACTTACTTTCAGGCAAGGAACTGAAACTCACCAGATCACCACAACCAGTGAGATGCCAGACCCCTCATCCATCATAATTGCTTCCTTACTCTTTTCTAATTCCTGTTTTCCTACCTTGCCTGCTACATAAACCCCCCCAAGTTTTAGTCAGTTGGGGAGACAGATTTGAGACTATCTCCTGTTCTGCTTGGCTGCAGCACCTGATCAAAGCCTTCTTCCCTGGCAATACTCGTTGACTTAGTGATTGGCTTTCTATACAGTGAGCAGCAGGACCGATAGTGTTTGGCTCTGTGTCACCACCCAAATTTCATGTCGAATTGTAATTCGCAGTGTTAGGGGAGGGATCTGTTGGGAGGTGATTGGATGATAAGGGTGGAATTCCCTCTTGCTGTTCTTGTGATAGTGAGTGAGTTCTCACAAGATCTGGTTGTCTAACAGTATGTAGCAACTCCCCCTTTGCTCTCTCTCTCTTCTGCTCCACCATGGTAAGACGTACTTGCTTGCCTTTCAGCTTCTACCATTATTATAAGTTTCCTGAGGCCTCCCAGCCATGCTTTGCTTTCTGTACAGCCTGTGGAACTGTGAGTCAATTAAACCTCTTTTCTTCATAAATTATCCAGTCTCAGGTAGTTCTTTATACCTATGTGAGAACAGACTGATACAAGGACCTAGACCAAACCCCTGCTGTTTCAGTAACAAATTTTGGTTCCCTAACTGGGAACATGCTTCTTGTGGCTTGACCACAGTGGGCTGGCAGAGTTTCAAAAGCCCTCCTAAGGAGCTGCCTACCTTTTTTTGGCTGGAGGTTGGTTTCAGTCTCTCTCTCTCTAACCCCACCATTGCCAGCTCCAACTGCATTCTTAATTGCCTAAGAACAGCCTTTTTAATTTGGCATTAGTGTCTGGGTAGGTGAGTGTCTTTTGTGGGCTCAGACAGCAGTATCAGCTCCTCTCAATTTGGGAAATTCTGGAGAAATTTCCATTTGTAGATGGAACAAGCCCAACTGTCAGAGAGGAAAGCACTCGGACTGTTTCAGTTTGGACACTCTTGGGGCTTGTTAGTAATTGCTTGTGTGTCCTGGCAATTGAGTGTCTTTTGTGGTTACCAGACAGTGAGATCAGCTCTTCTCAGTTTGAGAAATTTCAAAAGACTTTCTGTTTGCAGGTTGAACAAGCCCAACAGACAAGAGAGAGGAAGCACCTCAGCTGTTTCAGTTTGGGCCCTTTTGGCCCTTGTTTGCTGCTGCAACAGTTGTATTACATTTTGTTGATTGTTTTGTGTGTGTTTTGATGCAGCTGTGGGAGGTCAGGATTTGATCCCAGAGTTCAGCCCACTTTGGTGCATCCTTCAAGGTTGGTCTGAATATAGTTGTGGGCTTGGCCATCCCACACTGAAAGTGCCAGGTCTCATCTCATCTCGGAAGGTCTTTGAATTATAGTGCAGTCTTCATTTTGCTGTTGAACAGGAAAGCAGGAGGGACTTCCATGTATCCAGGATTTTTTGCTGCTGTTCTAGGCAGGGTTGGGCCTGGTTAGTACGTAATGTTCTTCTGTAGTGTGTTTGGCCCCAGTATTCTTTGGAGTTTGGGAGAGTTTGGCCTCTAAAAGGAAATCTAACTACCATGGAACTGCTTTACCCAAAACTTTGGTTCACAGCCTTCATCGGATAACCTATCAGAGCAAATCAAGTTTAGCCATGTGGACAGGTCCCAATTTTGTCAGAAATTGTTTGGATCCAGTTATCTTTTACAGACTGGTGAGTCTGTATTGCTATCTCATGGCTAGTATTCCAAGGTAAAAGCTGCTGGCTCTTTATTTATATGTGTGTACGTGTGTCTGAATGTTATGTGTTTTCATACAGTACCAAAATGGCTTGTAACTAAAAGAGCACTCATAAGTTGAATAAATAAGTCCAAGCATTTTTCAAATGTACATGACTAAAGTAAATGTGTAATAAGCAAGCTGACTTTAAGATTATTAGTAAAATAAAAATAAAAATGTCTTCAGAGTTGTCAGCATATATTTTTGTCTGGGTTTTATATTTGTCTCTGCTAAAAATTTTAAGGTGATAGGGTTTGGCACAAAAGGTTATAAGACTGCAAAGCCAGCCAAGAACAAAATGATCTTTCTGTGATTTTTTTTTAATGAATGAAACTAATTTAATGTTGTTGGTTTAACAAAAACAGGTGAATCTTCTAGGGTATGGGTGAAAATACCTGTGTGTGTGCCATTAAGAGTCTTACCTAGATGAATGTCTAATAAGTACTGGTCATAAAAATGGTTAACAAGGAAATCATTACTAGTTTTTTCTGATATTGTTGTTTTCATAAGTCATCTAGATAAACTGCTAAAAATGAATGAAATATAAATGGGATAAATACTGTAAGGGAATCTTTATGGATTTAAAAATCTTATAATTATTTTGGAAACTCATTAGATGTCTGGGTCATTTCTAATAAAGAAAGGGTTATGACCTAGAGAACCATGATTTTAAAAATTGTGGAAAGGTTTCATCTGTGAAATGCTAAATTCTGATAGACAGTTCAGGATTTCTTACATCCTAGGTTTTCACTAAAATTTAAGGTTACTAAAAATAAGAATTCTAGTTAATATGTAATTCTGTATACAGAGCATGCCAAAGAAGATGTGTCCTTACTGAGAAAAAGAATAATTTTGTCTAAATTCAGAAGTTATCTAAAGGTTGATTCAAATTATGGACTTGGAAAAGTTATTTATGAAACAAGGGGAAAAAAAGGAACCAGTAAGTAGGGGAAAGACATGTAAAAAAGTTATGGATATGAAGATGTATTTTTGGAAAGAAAGGTTATAAGGAAAAGAGAATGATTTTGTATGAGAAAGGATCTTGTATAAGAGGCTTTGATTTTAATTCTATAATCTGTTTCTTTTTGAAAACTTCTCAGAGTTCTAGCTCTGAAATTCTACTTTGTTGTGTCTTGCCGTTTTCAGCTTTTTCCTCTCTCACTGAGTCGATAACTCTCTCCTTCAACTTTTTTGTCAGCTCCTGTAACTTTATTTTTCTTCCTATTCTAACTGATGTTGTGGCCTGATGCTTGAATGTTTATTTTGAAGGTCTAGAAAAGCAATGTTTTCCTCTAGAATAACTTAATTCTATACTCTTGGCTTTTCTTGCTATGTTGAAATTGTTCATCAGGTTTGACTTTCAGGTTATCTAAATAAGCTTCCCATAAAGAGAAGAAATCACCACCTTAGGAGGCCGAAGCAGGCAGATCACTTGAGGCCAGGAGTTCAAGACCAGCCTGGCTAACATGGTGAAATGCTGTCTCTACTAAAAATACAAAAATTAGCCAGGCGTGGTGGTAATCCCAACTACTCAGGAGACTGAGGCAGGAGAACCATTCGAACCCAGGAGACAGAGGTTGCAGAGAGCTGAGATTGCGCCACTGAACTCCAGCCTGAGTAACAGAGTGAGACTCTGTCTCAAAAAAAAAAAAAAAAAAAAAAAAAAAAAAAAAAAAAAAAAAAAAAAGCAGTCACATCGTGGAAGGGCTTTCTTTGCCTTTTGGTATATGCTCCCAAAAACAAATTTTACATTTTACCAAGATAATTCCTGTGTCATCATTTGCTTAGGAATACTGGGACTTAGAGGAACTGAGGAATTAAGGGTTTTACATCCATGTAATTTTCTCTATTGCTAATAAAGTCCTTGTGCTGTTAAGTTACAGAGCTTTGGCTGGGTCTGAAAAAGGCACTGCCTTCTGCTAAATCTTGAACACTGACACCAATCAAAGCCTCATCTTCAGACCTGACAGAAGATGGCAATCAAAATGAACTGCTTTCATAAGACATGAGGCCAGAAGTTAAAAGTGTTTGATCTCTCTTGGCCCAGGGACTATTGCAGAAGAGGTGGGCATGTGAGATTGTAAGGGCTGATTTTGAGGGATAAGATTAGTTCAGAGTTTCTCTAGAAAGTAAACAATATCAAAAGCACACTTTTGCAAGGCCAGTGTCTGGGCCACTGTGTCAGAATCACAGGATTCTCCTACAGCATTGATCTGCTCTTTCATAGAAAATTGTGAAAGGTTATAAAAGGCTTATGAAAATCTTACCTGTGGCCAAGTTTATTAAACTTAGATAGAATTATTTATAAAGGTTTATTGAAATTACCTTTAACATAAATAATACATCATACCAAGGTAAAATTTGTTTTTATCTTTTCAATAAAATGTTCATACAATATTAATAAGAGATAATAAAAGATTTTTGTTTATCTTTTGAGTAAACTGCAGGAAAAAAAGAGGAAAAAGAGAGAGAGACTTTTATTTTGGCCTCATGCTGCCTTTATTAGGCCTTATTATTTGATAATTATTATTTTGGGTAAATGAATACCTATTTTGTAGTGACCCGTGATCTTACTTTGTGATATGAAATGTTTTAAACCTTTGTTATTTGACAAACTTTCCAAAATCAAAATTTCAAGTTCTAAATTCAGTCTTTTGACTTAAAACTATCTTTTTAGATAGTAGGATTCCCTGAAGTCCAAGAGGGACATATTATGTTCATTTGATGTGTTAAAATTTTACAGGAAGCCTTGTCAAATATGAAATGGTGTTTTGCTTTCTTTGGGTTATATTTATATAAATGTGTTCCAAAATTGTATGAGATTCCTAAAATCCTGATTTATTTTAGTATATTATCAGGAATCATTATGATTATTATGTTAAATTGTCACATAAATAACCAAATTTCCTTGTCAATTGTGTCTTTAACTATGGGTGTCTTAAGACTTTTGTCATCCACAATTATTGTTTCATTTTGATTCTTCTCAAAAAGCAGCTTACAATCAGCTATAGTCCAGAATTTACTTTTGCAAATTGCTGGTTCTTTTTTTTGTTTTGTTTTCAGAGTCACGGAGGCTTTTTTTTTCCCTTTTGAGCTAAGTATAGTCTTTGACTATTGAGTGGAGTATATCTTGTGATCAAAATTTGAAGCATATTTCTCTCTCTATCCGATTTCTCCAAAATTTGGAAACTATTTGTGTGTATTCCTAATTTATAGCAATAGTTATTTGTATAAGTTTAATAAGAATCTGTTTTCTTTTATAACTGGACACAACTGGAGGCACTGGTTATTTTACCAAGGCTTTGACTGGAATAATGTATTTTCAGATATGAGCAGAATGTTTTGAGGAATTGATGCTGACTTATAGAGCCTATGAAAGCCCCTTGGAAATGCTGGCCTTGTACCTGGTCTATACAGTTCCTTTGCAGGGTTCCTGGCCTGTGGTAAGTAAAGAATGTCACTTTCTGACAGGCCCAGAAACCTCAAGTTATTCTGGGACCTCAAAAAGAGAGGAATTTACCCAATCCATACAAGTATCTTCAGGCACAGATACATCCTTGGTTGGGCTTGAGATGTCTTTATTATAAAATCTGGGATTCCTTATGAAAAGTTCCAGCAGAGCCTAATTTAAAAGAGCCTGTGAGAACAATAGTTTTTGCTGTATTTTATACAAGTAATCAGGCCACCTAGAATGAGACTAACACTTATTTTTGCAAATAAATTGGGTCTACTATGATTTGTCTTTGGTAGAAATGGGGGATGGGAAAGAGAAAAATTGTGTTTCAAAAAAAAAAAAAAAACACTAGAGTACACCTGTTATTAAATTAACCTTTGATTTTTGATGGCACTCTGGTCACCCATCATATGGAGCTGCAGCTGTGCTGCATTCAGTTATTAAAGCTAAAAATTACCAATGGAATTTACAGCTGGATTAAGCTCCTGGGGAGCTGGCTCACTGGATGCATAAGGAAATGTGAACTAATGAGGAAAAAAATTTTCAATTCCTTAGTTATTGTTATCTATAATACTTCAAAAGAAAGTAAGAGAGTGCTGAGTTGGGCATTCAAACGAAACCAACCTCAGATGTGAGACTGTTTGGACTCAGATCACTAGCCTCAAAGCTACCCACAAAAGGGAAAATTATGCCAGGGCACCAGAAATTACCTCGGAGACCTGCAGTTTCCAAAAAGGTAGTCAATGTCGGGGAAAGGCAAAATCAAGTAGTTATTGAAACCAGAGGGTATAATGTAAGAGGATAAGTTCTGTTTTGTAGATGGGTACCATCAGCTTCCTCGGAAACCTTTACTAAAATGGGTTGTGAGAATAACTAATTAAAGAGCAATGTCTTTGGTTTTAAATGCTGCAGAGTAGAAGAGCATGTTTTGGTTGACTCAGAACCCACAACTCGCTAGTGAACAATCACAGATAAATATACATAATACAGACACACAAGAAGTTATTCTCAAGAGAACAGCCAGCCTGGTTGACTAGATAAAAGCCATTAATATCTGTTTACTTACTGAATACTTTTTTTTTTTTTTTTTGAGACAGAGTCTCGCTGTGTCGCCCAGGCTGGAGTGCAGTGGCGCGATCTTGGCTCACTGCAAGCTCCACCTCCCGGGTTTACGCCATTCTCCTCCCTCAGCCTCCCAGGTAGCTGGGACTACAGGCGCCCGCCATCTCGCCCGGCTAGTTTTTTGTATTTTTTAGTAGAGACGGGGTTTCACCGTGTAGACCAGGATGGTCTCGATCTCCTGACCTCGTGATCCACCCATCTTGGCCTCCCAAAGTGCTGGGATTACAGGCTTGAGCCACCGCGCCCGGCCCTACTTACTGAATACTTAAAGCCAGTAAGATCTGTTTACCCTGAGAAGGAAAACTGCTCAACTCCACTTATCAATGCCGAGTGGAGCAGTCAGATGAAGCAGATGATATGCTTCCTAGGCAAGCCAGGGGGGCCTGGCTTTATAACAGCAGGGGTATTAACTTTACCCTTTGGAAATATATTAACTAGTTTCTCTGAGTTTACTTCCAACAGGCTCCAGTTCCCTATGGATGTGCCTCCTCACTCTTTGAAACTGAAACCAGAGAACCAAGTCAAGCTGAGGACCAGCTGCAACCACAGTGGGTCGGCCCTTTTGAGGTGCTGCTGGCCAGCCACCCATCTGTCCTTAATCAGTGTTGAGGCTTGGATTCACCAGACTTGAGTAAAACCGGTCCCTCTGGGATCCCTCCAGGGAAAACAGTCATGGTCTTGTGAACCTTCGGAGGGCCTTAGGCTAGCATTCAAAGCCCAAAGACCCTAGATAAGAAATCATAAAGGGAACATGCAGCTTTCAGGAACATTTTATTGTCTTCCCCAAGGGATCGACTCCATATTCTTTGGCATTATTTACATTTGCATTATCTATGTAATTTATTATCTTAGTCAATGTGGTTTAAAATGTTGCTCTAAAACCAAGACAAAAGTACCCCTGAGTGATTCCAATCATAGGGGCAACATTTCCGAGCCTCCTCATGATCCCACAACATCCCTCCTCAGCATGAAGCAGCCAGAAATATCAATGACCAGATTCCCCATTATTGAGGAACTGATCTATTGGAAAGGGGGACTGAAATCATCCCAATTGTCCCATAGAACTAACATTTACAGTTGTTTGAATAAACATAGACATTGACCCTCCCTAGACTTAAAACTTGAAACTTACATTTGTCTCGTTTGAGTTTTCTCCTAAGGAAATCTACTGTCAGGCAAGAAACTAAAACTCACCGGATCATTTCATCCGAACAATGATATTCCAGACCCCTCATCCATCATGATTGCTTCCTTACCTCCACGAATTCCTGTTTTCCCACCATCCCTGCTTTCCTGCTATATGCACCCCCCCCAATTTTAGTCAGTCATGGAGGTGGATTTGAGACTTTATCTCCCATTCTCCTTGGCTGCAGCACCTGATTAAAGCCCTCTTCCCTGTCAGTACTCATTGCCTCAGTGATCGGCATTCTGTGCTGCAAGCAACAGGACCTAGACTGAACCCCTGGCATTTGGTAACATCAAGATGCAGCCTCTATTAAATGGAGCTCCTGAGTTACTAGGATGGACACAATGCCCCTGATGAACCACAATGAACATGAAGCATGAGTTACAAATAAGCAGCACTGTTTCAAGTCACTAAGATGCTCATGTAGCTTACTATTGTAGCATAACCTAATCTATCTTTACTGATACATCTCAATTTGTTTCTTTCTCCGAAGCTCAAGTTCTACTTCTCCAGCGGCCATCAACATTTCTATATGATTTTACTTGTAGAAGTACAAGCTCAACATATCTGTATCTATATTCATTATTTTTCCTCCCTAACCCAGAAGCAGAAGTCTCTTCCTAATTTTTTTATTTTGGTCAATGGTACGAACACTCTTCTAAAAACCTAAACTTCATTCAATCACTTACAATCATGTGCTGCATAATGATGTTTTGGTCATGACAGACCACCAATACAATGGTGATCCCATAAGATTATAATGGAGCAAATGTAGAAGCCTGATATGTGGCACTTGATACTGGCATTGCAGACCAAGCAGGGGAAATTATTGATATTCAGTAATGCTGCTGGGAAGTTTGTTTTTCATATATATATGATCTAGGTTTGTGTAAGTACACTCTGTGATGTGTGCAGTACTGCAAAATCACCTAATGACACATTTCTCAGAAGGTATCTCCATTGTTAAGTGATGCGTGACTATGTTACATTTTGTCCTCACTTTATTTGCAACTCTGCCTTATGGTTCCCACAGGTGCCTCCTTGCTTCAAGCTTTGGTCCCTTAATTCTTGCACTATTGTACCTCTTGAGTCATTTTGCTGCTTTCATTCTCTTCCCTTTTATGATCAATTATTCTTCCTTTGTCATTAGCCATTCATGAATGTGATAAAAGTAAATATCTAGGCTATATTATGCCTTTGCTCAAAACTCAGGTGTGTCCCTATCATCTACTGAATAAACTCTCAATTCTTGATATGGTATTTAAGACCCTGCATTCTCTCACCTCTAGTTTCATTTCCCCTACTCCTTTGCATGGATCTTACATTAGCAAAAAACCACATGGCCCACTATAAATGGGATATATCCTGTGATGGTTAATTTTAATGTGTCAGTTTGACTGGGACATAGGATGCCCAGATATCTTAAACATTTTTTTTTGAGAGGGAATCTTGCTCTGTCACCCAGGCTGGAGTGCAATGGTGCGAACTCCTCTCACTGCAACCTCCACTTCCCAGGCTCAAGTGATTCTCCTGCCTCAGCCTCCCAAGTAGCTGGAATTACAGGCACGTGCCACCACACCCAGCTAATTTTTGTATTTTTAGTAGAGATGGGGTTTTACCATGTTGGCCAAGTTGGTCTTGAACTCCTGATGTTGAGTGATCCTCTTGCCTCTGCCTCCTAAACTGTTGGGATTACAGGTGTGAGCCACCATGCCTGGCCTGGTTAAACATTATTTCTGGATGTATCTGTAAGGATGTTTCTGGAAGATATTTGTTTGAATTGGTGAACTGAGTAAAGTGAATTGCCTTCCCCAGTGTTAGGATCATTCAACCTTTGAGGGCTCTGAAGAAAAAGTCAGAGGAAGATGAATTCTCTCTCTCTTCCTACTTAAGCTAGGTCATTGGTCTTCTCTTGCTCTTAGACTGAGAATTACACCAACAGCTCCCCTGGTTCTCAGGCCTGCAGGCTTGGGCTGGAATTTCCTTTACCAACATTCCTGGGTCTCCAGCTTGCACACAGCAGATTGTGGGACTTCTCTACTTTCATAGTCACGTGAGCCAATTCCTTATAAAAAAAATCATTCTCTATATTTAGAATGAGTATATACTCTGATATGGTTTGGCTGTGTCCCCACCCAAATCTCATGTTAAATTGTAGCTCCCATAATTCCTACATGTTGTGGGAGGGACCCGCTGGGAGATCATTGAATCGTGGGAGCAGTTTCCCCCATACTGTTCGTGTGGTAGTGAATAAATCACGAGATCTGACGGTTTTATAAGGGGCTTCCCCTTTTCACTTGACTCTCATTCTCTCTTTGCCTGCTGCCATCTAAGATATTTCTATGCTCTTCCTTTGTCTTCCGCCATGATTGTGAGGTCTCCCCAGTGATGTGGAACTGTGAGTCCATTAAACCTCTTTCCTTTATAAATTACCCAGTCTCAGGTATGTCTTTATTAGCAGCTTAAGAACAGATGAATACATACTCTATTGGTTCTGTTTCACTGGAGAACCCTGACTAATACATACCCTGAGCTTATTTGCCTCAGTGCTCTTAGAATTAAGTTTCTGTCTTTGAAATCCTTTTCTTCCCACATACTCATGTCAAAATTCAAGTTCACTTTTAAAACTCTGCTGAGATGCCACTTTCTTCATAGGAACATCTCTGATCCCTCCAATCAAAAGTGACTCCACTAGCCTGGGACCTCTAAGGCACCTGCTGTGCTCTATTTCCTGTTGTTGCAGTAATAATTTCTCCAGGAGTCTCATCTCCCCTACTGGACAGTGAGTTTTTTTTACATGAAGTCACCGTATCCTGCACATTTTTGGCTCCCCCCTCGTCCCCCAGCATGCAGTGGCGAAGCCTCATTGTTTTTCCATAACTGTTAGTTGAGTGAAGAAGCACCAGGACATGACCTCAATTCACAGAAAAGTTGTGTGGCTAAGCAAAGATAATTCATGTGAGAATTTCACATTTTGACAAAACAGAGGACAATATCAAGGCTAGGTAATAATTAGTGTTGTTGTTTTTTAGTTTTGCAACTAATAAAAAATGGTCCACCCTTGGGTTATGAAATTTCATTTTGTTTGATTTAGAGATGTACTACTGGTGATAATAAAACACCTAAATATTAGAAACATCTGTAATTCTCCATCATTAACCTTTCCAGTATAGTATATTAGATAAATATCACCAGACCTCAATTGTATACGGATGGTTCTTTATTGACAGCACTGCAAGTTCTGGAAACCCTCAAATCTCTCTGCTGTCATTTCTTCCAGAGAAAGAAAATCATTATTAATGTAATGGCTTATTTATTACCTTCTCGTTGCTCTTGGATATTATCTTCCAACTCTACCTCTCTGTGTTAGGGTTCTCTAGAGGGACAGAACCGATAGGATATATGTATATATGAAAGGGAGTTTGTTAAGGAGAATTGACTCACATGATCACAAGGTGAAGCTCCACGATAGGCCGTCTGCAAATTGAAGAGCAGGAAGCCAGTGGTGGATCAGTCCGAGTCCCAAAACCTCAGAAATAGAGAAGCTGACAGTGCAGCCTTCATTTTGTGGCCAAAGGCCCGAGAGCCCCTGGCAAACCACTGGTGTAAGTCCAAGAGTCCCATCGCTGAAGAACTGGGAGTTTGATGTTCCAGGACAGGAAGCATCCAGCATGGGAGAAAGATGAAAGAAGACTCAGCAAGTCTGCTATTTCCAACTTCTGCCTGCTTTATTCTAGTCGCTATGGCAGCTGATTAGATGGTGCCCACCCAGATTGAGGGTGGGTCTGCCTTTCCCAGCCCGTTGACTCAAATGTTAATCTCCTTTGGCAACATCCTCGCAGACACACCCAGGAACAATACTTTTCATCCCTCAATCCAATCAGGTTGACAGTCAATATTAACCATAACACCATGTAACTTTGTGAATATGGATGGCAGAATTTTGTGAAGTAATAAGTTACCATAGAGCTGGTGACTCTGTAAAGGCGGGAGCCATAAACAGATGAACATTAAAATGAACTTACTCTGAGAATTCTCCATGCCAGTGGTTCTTAAAGTGGGTTCCCCAGAACAGCAGCATTAGTACCACTGGGCACTTGTTGGAAATGCATACTCTCGGGGCTTTCCTCAGACCTACTGAATCAGAATCTCTGGCAATGGAGCCCAGACACTCATATATTAACAAGGGTTTCTCAGAGATTCTGATGCACATTGAAGATTGAGAACTATTGCTTTATATCATCTTTTAAATCCCAAAGTTAAGAGAACTAGAATAAATTCCTTTACCCAGTATGGTCAGAAAATGTCTCTGGACTTCCAGCTGCACATCTGTTCTTAATGTTTATGCCACTTCCTGTACTCATACAGTGCTCAGATTTGATGAATGTATTCATGTCATGGTTTGACAAATTATCTGAATTATAGATGATGTTACAGTTTAGCTTGTCTCTTGGCTAATAAACGGAGATTTACTCAAGCAAGCTAGCTTAAGGAAGGCGGGTGTTTATTGTGAGGAATTACATGAAGTGATTAGGAGAATCTCTTGGATATCTAAGAAGAGAAGAACTAAAATAGGGCTGGACTTCACACAGTCTCGATTCAAGATGGGTCTAAACATCTTGGCAGAGTGTTGGTGATACATCATGGTTTTGATACAATTGCACTTCATATGTCTGCTTCTTTCATCCTGCTATCAATTAGTTTCCTCTGTTTAATCACGTTTCTGATCCTCCATCATTTGGGGTTGTAAGGTTAAGTATTTCAATGAAAGAAAGACTATGATAGGTTGAACTTATCTTTGAAGTGTCACGCTATTTGTCATTCATGTTGATAGTCAAATATTTAACAATTGATACATAAGAGGTATCAGCCAATCAGAATGAAGAACCAACATTTTAGAACAAGATGTCAATCAATTAGAATGGGCTCTGACTATATAAACCTGGCATTGCTGTACCAATGCATCCCTGCTAAATATTGGGCTGAAAAAATGACTACGTACATTTGTCCCTTCAGAAGAGACTATGAGTACAGCAGAAAGATTTGTATAGGCAGAAATTATGATTTTATTTTTGCTTAACATCACATCCATAAATTTCAGTACATGGCACACAAGAGACACACATTAAATGTTTAACAGGACATAATTTTGAAATATTTAAATAACACCAATATTTAAATAACACCAATAAACATACTTAAAATTCAAGCTTTAAATCAAATTTAATGTTATCCCTTCCTTATAAATGGCCTTTCAGCCTCCTTATCTATTATTTTTGCCTTTACTTCTTCCTCACCAACATTCATTGTGGATAATTGCAACAATATTCTAATTAACGTTCCTGTCTCTAGAATCTCTTTTTCTTTTTCTTTTCTTTTCTTTTTTTTTTTTGAGATGGAGTTTTGCTCTTGTTGCCCAGGCTGGAGTGCAATGGGGTGCTCTCTGCTCACTGCAACCTCTGCCTCCTGGGTTCAAGTGATTCTCCTGCCTCAGTCTCCCAAGACGCTGGGATTACAGGCACCCACCACCACGTCCAGCTAATTTTTTTTTTTTTTTTGTATTTTTGGTAGAGACGGGGTTTCACCATGTTGGCTGGGCTGGTCTTGAACTCCTGACCTCAGGTGATCTACCCGCCTTGGCCTCCCAAAGTGCTGGGATTACAGGCATGAGCCGGTGTGCCCGGCCTCCTTTTCTAACACAACGTCTGTCTCCAAAGCATCTCTCTAATACAAGACTTAAGCATTTCAGTTACTTATCCATTTTCCTGTTTAAGGATAAATTCATGAATAGGAAAAGTATACTCACACATAGAAGTGATAAATGTAAAAACACAATAGTCGTTGCCTCTGGGGATACTAGGAATAGTCAGACAAAGATTTAACCTGGAAGTATAATTCTTTATATGTTCTAAAATTTAAAAATTAAATTAAAAAAATTAGACTTTATAAAACAGTCAGGAGTTGATGTTATTATGCTCCTGTTAGTAGCGTTATCAATAAAAATAAATAAATATGTAAACTTTCCGGCTGTTTATTTCTGCTTCTAACCATAAAAGTACTGGACTTACGTTTCTGCTAAAAACAACTATACAACCAAATAATATATACGAAGCAATTGTTTTGGGGCATAAAACCATACACAGAGCAGGACTGTGATCTTGATAAAAGGAAATTCAAGAGATGAGCCCATGGGCATTCTGGCTTTCTGTCTGGGAACACTTAGCTGGTACAACGTAGTGAGGCACAAGCCTAGCAAAGTTGTGATTCTGCTGAGCTAAGAAGTCGGAAGGAAGCATTCTGGACTACAGAAGCAGTTGGAATTTGTGGGCCAGAGTACCTGAGAAAAGGGAGCTGTTGAGAGTAGTGATCTCAGAAGTTAACACAAGAATTCCCTTCAATTCCTTGGCAAGAGCTGGAAGGTACATGAAAGGGCTAAACTCCAGAGGCCAGCATTTTGAGGATGCAAACTGAAAGGTGGAGCTGGGAGATGTTTGTATGCCAGACAAGCCAGAGTGGAGACAGCTCAGTGAGTACTTCAGACATGCAGTTTTGTCTCCAGAAAGACTAGGCCTTAGGAATGAGGGCCATGCTCTAAGTTCAAAGAATGAAACAAATCTGACAGGACCAAAAGAACCCATCATTAACGAAATAGTATAATATGGGGTAAAAACACTCAACGCAAAATTCTTTATCCATTAAAATTGTACTTCAAAGGATGAAATAAAGATATTTTCAGAACAACAAGCCTATAGAATTTATTGCCAGCAGATCTATATTATAAGAAATGCTTAAGAAAAATTTTCAGCCTGAAAGGAAATGACACCATATGGAAACGTGGATCTACAGGAAAGAATGAGAGAACCAGAAAAAGTAAATGTTATTAGAAATACAAAGAAATGTTTTTTCCTTCTCTGAATTTTTTGAAATATAACAAATTATTTAAAACAAAAATAATACATTACATTATAGAATTTTATTACTTATGTAAACAAACTAGAGGACAACAATAGCAAAAAGGCTAGGCAGAGTAAATAGAATTTTGCTGTTGTACGGGTCTTACATTTGATGTGAACTAGTAAAATATTAACTCTAAATTGATGGTAATAAGTTAAGGATCCATCTTCTACTCTATCTAGAAGCAACCATAAAATATTAACACAAAGCAAATAGAGGAATGAAAATGGAATATAAAACCATATCAATTCAAAAGACAGGAAAAGAAGAAGCAGATAAACAAAACTAGATAAGATATAACTTGGTAATAAATAACAAGAGGGTAGCTTACACCCAACCATATTATTAATTATATTAAATGTAAATGAGTTAAACTTTCCAATTAAGAGGCAGAAACTATCAGACTAGCTTAAAAAGCAAAAGGCAGCCATATAATTCTAAAGGAGACAGAGAAACAATTTAAATAAACTGGCACAAACAGGTGAAGAGTAAAAGGATGGAAACAGTAAGCATAAGAAGGAGGTATAGGTATATCAACAGAAAATAAACTTCCAGACAAGGAATATTACCAGTAATAAAAGGATACTGCATATAATGATAAACAATTTAATTCAACAGGAAGGTATAGCAATCATATATCTTATGCAGTTAATAACAGAAGTTCAGGATACATGAAGAAAAAAACTGACAGAGCTAAAGGAAGAAATAGACACACCCACAAACATAGTTACAGATTTTAATATTTCTCTCTCACTAACTGACAGAATTAGAGAATCAGGATATAGAAGATTTTAACAATAATATTAATCAACTTGACCTAATTAATATTCATAGAACAATAACCCTACACCCAACAACTGCAAAATTTATTCTTGTCAAGTACACTTGTGATGTCAGCCAAAATAAACACTATGCCCAAAAGTAAAATAAGCCTCAATGGTCAAAAGATCAAAATCTTAAAGAATTTGTTTTCTGGCCAAAACAGAATTACTTAGAAATCAATAACAATAAGATAGATGTCCAAATATTTGGAATTAGTACATTTCTACATACCCCATGGATTCAAATAGCAATCATAGGCATGACAAAACATTTTAGCTGGATGGTAATGAAAATAACAATGTTTGGTAGAAGCAATTAAAGCGTTGTTTGGAAGGAAACGTGTAACTATAAAGATTATATGGGAAAGGAAGAATGATTTTAAAACAATGATCTAAGCTTCCATCTTAAGAAACTAGGAAAAGAACAAATTAAACCCAAAGTAATTAGAGGTAGGAAATAATAACAGAAATCAATGAAAAGAAAAAAATAGAGAAATATGACAAATCCCCAAATAGGTATGTTGAAAAGATTTAAAAAATTGATAAACTCATAGTAAGACTGCTCAAGAAAGAGAGAAAATTACCAATATCAAAACTGAAAGAGAGGTCATCATTTCATGTTCTACAGACATTAAAAGGATAATAACATTACACATACCTTTATAATGAAAAATTTGGAAACATATAAAATTGACAAATTCCTTGAAAAATACAGCCCAAACTGACAGATATTCTATTAACCTTTTATTTACTGAACAAATTTAATTTATAGTCAAAATGTTTCCACAAAGAAAACAAACTTCAAGTCTAGATGTTTTCACTGTTGACTTTTATCAAATATTTAAGAAAGAAATAATATCAATATTAAACAAGTTGGTTCAGTAAACAGAGCAGGGAAACACTTCTCCACTAGCTTTTTCATGAGACCAACACATTAGAGGAAAGAAAATTGAAAACGAGTATCTGTCATAAATGTAGGTGCAGAAATCCTTAAGAAAATATCAAACTGAATCCAGCGCTATAGAAAGAGCTAATACATCATGATCAAGCTGGCTTTCTTGCCAAATTTTCAAATGTCTTAACATTGGAAAATCAATCAATATGATTCATTATATTAACAGAGTACAGGAGAAAAAAAAAACCATACAATCATCTTAATAGAAGCAGAAAAAGCATTTGACAACATTTAACACCCATTCATGATTAAAAAAAAAAAAACCTCTCAACAAATTTAAAATAAGAGGCAACTTCCTCAATATGACAAAAGAGCATCATATTTAATGGTTAAATATTGAACCATTAATATTTTCCTCCTCCTTAGACTGGAAGTCTTGGGCAGGACTTCCAGGTCGAGGAAATCTTTAAAGGTAGCTGCCCAGTTGGCTGGTCCCTTTACTCTGCCCTAGTCCCCTCTCTCTTTTTTCCTGGAATGTAGATAGCAGGAGCTGCAGCTACCATCTTGTAAAAGGAAGTAACCCTGAATTAAAAATAAGCTTCTCTAATTTTAGGTTACTTTTACTGAGGACTCTGTTACCCATGGCTGAATGCAATGCCTGATTGATACAAAGAAACAACTTTGGCTGAGTTCTTATTATATGCTGGGCTGTCATTTCTTTTGTTATTTAAATTCTCAAAGGCCTTTGTAGTGAGCATTGTGCACCCCAATTTACAGATGAGCAAACAGTAGACAGAAAAGCTCACCTCTTCTGGGCAGCCTTCCTAAAGAAAATTAACCAATGCTTCTAAGATCCTGTCTAGCAGATCTTATCTAGCAACTGACACATCATATTTTAGGTATAGAGGCATACAATTTGGTCATATTCAGGTAGGCTATTTGAGGTCTGGAATGATATCCACCATGTCATTGCTAGTGCTTGAACAGAATATGTTTTAAAAATACAGTTCAGGGAACAGACTGTCATGTACTATGTTATTCAGAATCGTCATTATCAAGAAGACCAACTGCGTACTAGAGTCAGGAGCAAGCGGCAATTGGTAAAGAGTTTCACCACCTAGAAACCAAGGATTGAAGAGTCCTCACATTACGCAGGCTCTTGCCAGGGCGACTGCGTGCTAGTGCCTATCGGTATGTTCCTTGGGGCCTATCCTGTGTTTTATGCCCCATGATCCTATTTCCTAGGTGGAAAATAGTGTGTTTGAAATCCAGCTGATAAACCACTCTGCCCAACAGATGAGAAAAATATCACTGACTGGGCAGACTGGTACTCTGATACTTCTTTAGTAAAAGAAGAGAAAGGAAAAATAATGGACACACGATTCTGCAGTGGATGAGAGCAGTAACTGCAAGGTATTCCCATTGCCACACATTGTGTTCCAAAGGAAGACCTTTCCATTGCAACGTTGCTGTGGTCCCACGCTCTGTGAGTGTGGTTTGTCCATCCCCAGGTTTATTCGGCCCTAGGATTTAAGTGTTCTCTTAAAGCCACGACCCCTCTCCTTGACCCTTTCAAGGCACACTCAGCTCTTTGGGAAGACCCTGGAAGTAACTATGTATTAAAGAAGCCTCCATATGTTTGTTTCTGTTTCCATTTTGCTTCTGGTTCTCACTCACATTCACCTACTCTACTCCCTCACTCTGAGCTAGATCTGAGAAAACAAGGATTACAATTCTAGACGGGGAAAAACAGACCAAATTCCAGTTAAGGGGTAGGTGGTTTTGAGACATTTTCTCCCCTGGTTCCTTCTTTTTCTACACTCTTCTTTCCTCTCCCTTTTCCTGCCCTCATTTCCTTTTTTCTTCCATGAAAAAGAGGGACAGGGTTTGAGGTTCAGTGTTGAATGAAGAGCCCACAATGTTTATACCTGAGGACCAAAACGGGATTCGTCGTGACAATAGAAAAGATGTAAGACAGAAAAGATGAGTTTATGAGTATCTAGAGGTGGCTGTTGAAAGAAGAGCAGTCCTTTTAGAAGGACAATGATTCCTGGATATTTTTAAGAGCCTGTCTCCTAGTGGATCTGAAGACCGTAGCCCTGTTTGTGGAACTCCATCACTTCTCCCCTCTGAGAAAGCCCTGCAGATCTAGTTTTCTGGTTTCGTGAGTTTGGGATTTTCCCCTAACCAGGCTTGTACTGACAAGTTGACTGAATTTTCAACTTTAAGTGCGCAGCACTCATCGCATCTCAGGATGCTCGGGATGCCCCTCCCCCCACCACCAAAGTTTTAGGATTTTTTTGTTAGTTTTTTACCATGTCACAAACAACTTGTATAAGCTCCATGGATGTTAGCACATGAAGTTTTATAACAAATCAAGAATATCCCAGACAATGCCTCTCTTTCCCCACAGTTTCAATATTTCTCCAGTAAGAGCGTAAGGTTTGCCAAGGAAGCTCATGACTGTTCATCAGACACAGGTCCCTGTCCTTCATCACTACCCAGACAGGGACCGAGTTGTCACAGGGTCAGGTTCTTGGTAACCCCAACATATTGCCAGAGTTCCATTGTAGTCCACAGGGGCCCTGCAGTCCTTGGTGACTGTGAACCCACCCAAGAAGCCTGCTGTCCCCAGCAGCCCACCAGCCAGACCTATGACACAGGGAGCCCAGCCTTTGGCAGTAAGAACTAGAGAAGAACCTGACCTATTTCTTGCTTAGGAAATAACCAGAGAAGCTGTGTGATAAGGAGTGTGAGGACCCACCCAGGAGGATTCTGAGGTCACCATTTTCCTATGTAGTGTGATCTTCCAGGGGCTGAGGCGTCCTCTGCCATCCCTGACTCTCCAGGACCCTGAGAGCCAGCCCAAGGGTGTGAAACTCTGCTGGGGCATTGTTAAAGCCCTATCCTTTGGATGACTGCTGGACTTGTCTGCCCAGCTGCTCCTTTCTGAGAAGGCCTGGAGCTGCCTTGTAGTGTGGGATTCCTCACTGGGGTCTCTCTTTTAAGCAGTGGTGGGCAGTGGACAGCTGACCCTGTGGGGGGTTCCTTCCTCTCCAGGGAAGGTCTGCTATGAGGGGGTTCAGCAGAGTCATCTCCAAATCCAGCAGGGGATACCCCAGCTTGGTCCCCAGTGTTCAGAAGGGACTCTGCTTCCCTTAGAAGACTTGTGCCTTAGATGAGACAGTGCAGCAAAGAATGAAATGGTTTTCAAGACATTCTAATCAATTACCTATGCTAATAATTGGCATTTGTGAACACTAATTTCACAGTGCTTATGGTACTATGTATTCTATATACAGAATCTCATTTAATCCCCTTACCAGCCCAGTGAACTGGGTAGTTTAATGCTTTCCATTTTGCAGATGGGGGTGGTGAGGCTAAAAGAATATAAATGACATTGTCAGGGCTGAACAGTCAGTAAGTGTCAATCCAGGAACAAGCCAATAGAATATAATTCTTAAAGAAATAAAAACAAAATAATAGTTCGTGATGTAGAAATTTGTCACTGACACACTTGGGAATAAGTCAGTATTTCATTTTATAGTCATGACAATGAGGAAAATGGATGCTGGTCGTTATCAGACACATGTCCTGGAATTTTTAATCGATGTGTGAAAAAATTCAGAGGATGTAAGGATGATTCCTTGGCAGGAGTGGTAATAGCCAAAGATGCATGGAAAAATCTAGAAAAAAATAAAATTATTATTCTAAAATTCCAATGAGAAAGAAAGGGAAAAAGTAGGTATGTATAAATATTTGCCAATATAAAACGAATATATAAACAAATATATAAACAAAACCAAAGCCAAAGCCAGTCTAATTACAGACAGGCACCACTGCTTAACTCAGATTTTAACAAATAAATATAAAAGGAGGAGGCTGCACCCATAATGAGGGCAAATAGAACCAGGGAGTGCGCCTGAAGGAAGAGTGGCCAGAAGCAGAGGGTTAGAATCCAGAATGGCTGAAAAAATGCTGAAGGTGATAAAAATGTTCCTTTTATTTCCTTTGGGTCCAAGGAGTTGTTAAGGAAGGGGCAGATCCCTTCTACTACTCAAAGATAATGAAGGGAAAAATGCTGAAGCATTTCAGTTCTCTCTTGCTTCTCTTGTGTGCAACTAGAATAGTCTTTAACTGGAAACAACACAGGAGTTGAGGCTCGTGATAAGAAAAAGAGCGGCCATTCATGGGTGCCCATTTTATGCCAAGTCGATATACATGTTCTAGTCAAGTCCCAATAGTAACTCAGAAAAGTTGGCATATAACCAGCAGCCTCCTCCTCCTCGCTCCCCACCCTGCCCTGCCTGACATGCTTTGTGTTGGCACCTGGATTACTCTATGAGGAAAACATATCAGTATTTCTGCAAATCATTTGAGAAGGCCATAATGAATTCTCTGTGGATAAAGTGGGGAACTGTGTGGCGGATTATGGTCAAGTGAAGTGGCCCTACAATTGATTGACCCACGCAATTTATTGTCAGAAGACCCACATTTCATCTGGATATGGCCCTTCTCAGATGAGGGACTTTGATCACATTATTTAAGCTACATGAACTATAGTTTCCTTATCTGCACAATAAAGTTGATGTTACTACTCATTCATAAAGTAGTCATAAGGATTAATTTAGATCAGGGTCCCAAACTTTCGGGGCATGGACCAGTACGGGCCCATAGCCTGTGAGGAGCTGGGCTGCACAGTGGGAGGTGAGGAGTGGACTAGTGAGGGAAGATTCATCTGTATTTATGGCTGCTCCCCATCACTCTTATTGCTGCCTGAGCCTCACCTCCTGTCAGAGCAGCAGTGGCATCAGATTCTCATAGGAGTGCAAAGCCTACTGTGAACTGCACATGTGAGGGATCTTGGTGGCATACTCCTTATGAGAATCTAATGCTTGATGATCTGTCACTGTCATCACCCCTGATGAGACCATCCAGTTGCAGGAAAACAAGCTCAGGGCTCCCACTGATTCTACATTATGGTGAGTTGTATAATTATTTCATTATATATTACAATGTAATGATAATAGAAATAAAATTCTCAATAAACATAATGTGCTTGAATCATCCCGGAACCATCCCCCAACCACTCCAGTCTGTGGAAAAATTGTCTTCCAAATCCAGTTCCTGGTGCCAAAAAGGTTGGACACTGTTGATTTGGATCTTGTATATTAAAGTCATTTTTTAGATGTGTTACAAAATGTAACACATTTTGTGTTAGATGACAATACTATTGATATCAATTAATATTACCAGAAAAGAGTTACAAAACTTTGATCTTGGCCTTATTTTAGTCAACATTTTATCAAAGATGTGAATCAAAATAGAGGAAACGTCCTTATCAGATCTGCACATGACACAGAGCTGGCAGTGAAAGCTGACATGTTTTATAAGTCTTAAGCCTTCAGTAAAATTCAGAGTGAATGCAGGTTTAGGGCAGTTGTGATGATTTTGATAGGCTGGAATATTGGACAAAACCAATAAGAAAAAAAATTTAGCAAGAAAACTTTTATATCTATGCCTGGCTAAAAATGAAATTCCACAAGGACGGATAAGAAAGCAATTCACATGGAGGATCTGAGAGATTTGTTTGACCACCAGCCTAGTCTGAAAAGGCTATGTGAGGTAGCTGCAGAAAACGGCAACAGAATCACAGGTTGTGTTTACAAAGCAGAGTCCATAGTACTCTTCTTGAGCCAGTACTCATCCGGAGTCATTTGCTTAAGCCAATGGAGCGGGTATATTTAGAGGACAGATAAGATGATGAGGTTTCTAGTAAGTGACAAGTGGTTGAAGGCATTATACGTGCCTGGAAGAGAAAAGAAAACTAATGGTAGTAAAACTAATAGTAATAATGACAATCACCACCACCACAGCAATAGCTAATACTTACTGAGTAACTGTATGTCTGGTATTGTGCTAGTCCCTTGTCTATGTTACATTGTTTAATCCTCTCAACAACCTTGTGAGTCAGGTACTGTTATTACCTCTACTTCCCCATTTAATAGATAAGAAAACAGACATGATAAGTGGCTTATTCTGGGCTATAGAGTTATTACATAGTTATTATACAGCAAACGAGAAAACAATATTTAAACTCAGGCATTCTTATTTAGAACAGGAATTTTAAGCCAACATGCTATTCTGCTTTCTAAGAGTTGGGGATAATAACATAGCTCACTAAAATATTTGAAGGACTATCTATGGAAAACCGATCAGCCATTTGCTGTACATTTCTGCAAGGTAGTGCTATCCCAGGAAGTATAAAATACTGGAAGGAGATTTAGGCTAAGTGTTAAGGAATACAATTTAGGCTAAATGTTATGGAATGAAATGGATTGCAGCATTTATTTCTCCATCCATTTGTCAAGCAGAGGCTTAATGGCCACCCCTTAGGGTTTCCCTTCGAGATTCTAGTTTCATTAGAATCATCTCTGGCCAAATATATTAATTAGGACTCATGACCTCAAGCAGCAGGAACCCAACTAATTACAGCTACACTGTGTGAGCTTTCTTGGAAGAGCAGGGATGCCACAGATCCTCAGTTGTAATGGAACTAGGAACGTGGAATCTGTAGGACTCTCTCTCCAAGTCTTGCCTCCACTTGGTTTTGTTGACTTTCTTAGCATAAATCAACTTTCATCATATATCAGAAAACACTGTCACTGGAAGCTCCTGCCTTTTCCCTCACAATGGGATAGTTTTTGTCACTGGAGATGGACTGCCTCTTTGGTATCAAGGCAAAACAAAATAAAACAAAAAATAACAAATCTTCACAGGCAAGGTAAAGATTGACCTAGTTTAAGAGTCTGCACCCTCTATACCACCATCATATGGGGCCAGGGGAATGGCAGGTCTCAGAGGAACAATCTGGATGGACTAGAAAAGATACTAAGCAATAGGATCCCTTGCCCCAAGGCAGGATTACAGGAAGCTGGCGCTCAAAATGCATTAAGGACATGACAGGTTTAAAGTCTTTTTGATGTAACCGTACACAAACTATGAACATAAATTTCAGGACTTAGGAATCTTCCATGTTTATAACAACAATCTTTTTTTTTTTTTTTTTTTTTTTTGAGACACAGTCTTGCTCTGTCACCCAGACTGGAGTGCGGTAGCATGATCTCAGCTCACTGCAACCTCAGCCTCCCACAGGTGCCTGGCTAATTTTTGTATTTTTGGTAGAGATGGGGTTTCTCATGTTTCCAGGCTGGTCTCAAACTCCTGGCCTCAAGTGATCTGCCCAGCTCGGCCTCCCAAAGTGCTGAGATTACAGGTGTGAGCCACTGCGCCTGGCCGACAATAATCTATCTGAGAATATTTGAGAGGGACATTCACTGTTAATGCTGGATATCTGGCACCTATAATGTGCTCGGCATTGAGCTAGGTGCTGTGCTGGGTATGGAATTGCTGGCTTTGATTCCTGTGTTCAAAGGCCTAACCATTTAATGGGATTAAGGACTAAGTAGCATTCTGAGAACCATTTCAAATATAATGAAACCGAAGATTAGACCTTATCAATTACCTCATTTAGAAATAGATTTCACATTAAGTTTAAATCAAAACTAGCTTCCCAATAAAACTCTCAATGCTTTAGAAATAGCCCAAATGCAGGAATCTATAGATGCATTCATTCAACTCATTCACTTCCTATGTGCTCATCACTGTTTTAGACACTATAAGATAATACAAGTAGTAATGATTCCCTTTTCTCCACTTTCTTGCCTGTTGTTCTCTTCGCCTGACATAGTCTTCATCTCACTCTTGCTTCCCATTGCCATCATCTCCTTCTGTTTAACTCCCGTCCATTTTTTAGATATAAGCTTTCCCTAAATGTCTAAACTGGGTTGAAACACTTTGCTGTATACTCCTGTAACATTCTGGGGCCTTCACTTTAGGAGTTATCACACTTGGAATTGCTTACCCAATGTGTCTTCTTTAGAAGAATGAAAGCCCCATGAGGACAGGGCTAATGTTTGTTTTGTTCACTACTATGCCTGAAATAGTGCCTCAAAAAAAAACAAGGACTAAATAAACCTTCATTAGACAGAGATTTATTGAACATCTATGTGTCAAACAGTTTTTGATACTGAAGATATGGTCTCTGCCCTGAAGGAGCTTACATTTTAGTTAAAGTGTTAATTTAATGACAGAAGAGAATCTACCTCAAACTCCGTATTTTCCAGGTGAGGAAATGAATGCCCTGGAGAATAAGTGACCTGAGTAAGGGCACATGGAAGATGTGAGTGGCACGGATTTGTTGTTTGTTCACTTAAAAAATTTCTCTTTTGCAAAGTATTTCTCAATACACATTTCACAATCCAGAGGTGGGTTGTACGAACTCCCATTTCTTCAGTGCATAAATGCCCACAGAACACTGAGGGCATCACGAGCTGAGGGAGTTGAGACAAACACATTGAGCACATCATTTTTACATGCACAGAATGACAAGGGTTACATCAGTAGTCGGCAGACAGCTTTGGTGATCTCTTGCCTAATTCTATCATATCCACTACAAGAACATCATATCCTTTACTGTTGTCTATGGAGCCTCGGCATCTGGGGTCCCTGGGAAAGTGAAGGTGTTGGCGTCAATGGCAGCCGTGTTGTTAGGGTTTTCTCAGGAGCTGCCAAAAGAGCTTATTCATGAGCTGGGAGTGGCAAGAAGGGACTCATATGTATTATTACTGAGAAAAGTAGAAGAGCTTTTCAGGAGAGGGCACATGAGAAAGGGAAGGGAATTTTTATAACAGGAATGTATGAACAAAAGCAATTCACTAGAGTGGGGGTATATATGGGATAAAGGAAAAAAAAAATGGGATAGGTATGGGGATAGGTATTGAGTCTTTGGAAATGGAGGAAATGGTTGTTTCCAAGAATGGACAGACAGCTAGACTTAGATTTCAGTTAGATTACTAAATAAATGTGAATTCAAACTAGCTCTTAAATTTCAGACCTGAAGCAGACTCCCATGAGAACTCCGCAGGGGTTCCTTCTCCCAGTTGAGGAACTGCCCCAGAAGGATATGGAGAAATCCTGTCACCCATTCATATCCACACATAGAAGCCAGTCTCTGGACAGGTTGTTATATGTCAGGTTACCACACGCCTCCCCACCCCGAAAACACACCCTCCACCCTCCACAAAGCAAAACTGAAACTTTAGCAGAAACACATATGCATAAAAGCCAGCTATGCCTTCGCCATCTTCACCCAGGGGCTAGCGGAGCCTGTGCCTGAGTATTTGTGACTCTGCTGTCAGTGAAGGCCATGACTAACTTAAAAATTTCACTCATAAAATCTGTGAGTTGCTGAGTCATTTAATCAGAAAGCAACTCAATCCAAAATAACAACCTTTTAAAATACAGCAACTTTTAATAGTGTGAGCAGAAATCTTTTGGCATTTTAAAGAAGTGCTCTACTGAGGGCTATTGCTAAGACCAGCAGTCTACTTATGTTATTGAGAAGTAGGAGACAGTGATTTCATTCTTTAAATGATACATGAGTTCAGGGAACGAGCTGTAGCAGGCTCAGGGCTATGTGGGGAGAAAAGTCAGAGAAAGCACTGCAGATGTCTGTAAAGAAAATGTTTTATTTAAAGTGTTAAATACCATCACCAGAATGAATTTGATTTACATTAGTTGGTGTTCATTACAGGACTAATCTGCCCTTTTTTTTCCAACTGGAATTCCCTTTACTTTTCAACCATACTATGTACAGGGCAACAACGGTCACTGGCATAGTGCTAGTTCCATGACTAAACCACAAGTCGAGGTGCAGATGTGAAAATAAAAAAAAGAAAACACCAACTTTTAAATAAATACTGCATAATGACAAGTATGTACAAATATTCCATACAGTCATGTCCTTCTTATTAAAATTAGAAACAATTTGTATAGGAATATGCACAAAAGATTATGTGACTGCATCTTAGTATCAGGAAAATCATAAACCTTTATTCTAAGGGTTAGTATAGACACTCTAGGTCTATTAAATCAATTGTTGCTGGTACACAGGTGTCTACATTATTTTAATAAAGTTTTATTCATTCTTTTAACAACTTTGCCTGGGTCCATCAGAATGTCAAGACACAGTCTTGGTGTATTTCATATTGCACCACATAAAGAGAAGGCATTTTTAGTGATACTCATTTTAACTTTTGCACCGTATCAAGCATGATAGTTTTTAATGGTCAGCACTGAACTAAAACAAAATTTGTGCATGGCCTTAATTTAAACAAATGAGATGTGGATTTCAAAAATTAAAGCAAAGAATTAAAATGAAGCTATAATAATGTGTTATCAAAATGTACATAAAGAACCATGGGTGGTTTATTACAATAACTAGTGACTTTTCCTCTAAATAGGGGAACTTAGGAGAAATTTGACCTTGCAGCACCACCCAATGGTAATAACTGTCTGTAAAACCAAAGGCAGGGGTTTTGACTTTAGGAGAGTTTCACATAGACTTTTGGTGATGGCATCAAATAACTATTAATAGGCATACTGACTTTCTTTGAGTCACCTAAAAATTGGAGCTTTAAAATTGTTGCAGATTTATGTTTGCTATATTTCTTTAGAAATATAATTTGTGAAAAGTTGAATTTTACTACAGAAAAATGAATGAATAAACAGCCCTGTGTTTCAGGGCTCCCAATTTTTAGCAGTGTTTCTATTCACATAGTAAATGGAAACTGACTAAGGAAATTGCTTTAACTGATTAAAAAACAAACAAAACCTAAGACCATCTACAAATAATACTTTAACCCCTGTATGAATAATGCTGGTGCTAAAAACAAATTTATTGGACATCACAATGGCAACATGATTTTAGAGTTTTCCTGTAAACTGAATTTTAAAGGTGAAAAAAAATTACCATGCACTGTACAGTAAACTGCAAAAGTTCAAATATCTTCTTTGTCAAATACATGCTGACTTACTTTAATGTACTCCCAAGTCATGTTGCAAAATCCTTTTCAACATGCTTGAAATAAAGAAAGCTCTTAAAGTTATTTTTCCCTTGAGAAATTTGCAAATTCAGAGGCATCTACAGCTCTGAATCAAACATGGGGTATAAGAGAGGATCAGATCAAAACTTGTAATTTTTTAGTATAAGGTTCACTCTGGCAGGGAGAAAGAAAAGATTAAAAGAGGGAGAAGAGGAAAAGTGAGAGGAGAAAGATGTGAAAAATTTGCACATATTGAACTTCATAAGATTTGTATATTTAACATGGGGATAAATTGAATATATTATACTTATTTGTCACATAAAGAGAATTTTAAATATCTTCTAGAAAGTATTTCCATTTGTAATGTCTGCCAAAACACAGACTATGATTAAAGAATAAACATGGTGTATCTTTGTATCACCCTGTTGCATTCTCTCTCCTTTTTAAAACCATGCACTAGTGAAATTTATTTTTAAAAATAATATAAACTGTTGAAAATGGCTGATTTTTATTTTTATTTTTTGCAAGTTGCAGCCCCAAGAAAATAATTTAAGTATTCAGCTAATCTGTGTCCATGCAAAAAAAGTTTCTTTAATTTCATTCAGTACAGTGTAGCCACAGAATTTTGCTTTTCAGAGTCCAACACATCTTGGCATTAGTAAAGGACGTGCCCGTGGAGCTACAGTCTGCCACTCTTCCTGCTGGACAGACCGCTCTGATCCCCGGCCAGAGGAGGGCTGATGATTGTTCCTGACCACTTCTTTGGTCTCCTACTTTTCACCTGATGCTTCCTAGGATTTCACTCCTTGACCTGTAACATGGCTTCATGGCTGTATAGCTCCATTTCTGTGGCATATCAGGGCTTTGGGATTAGATAAATGAAGAAAAAGGAACGATAAAAATATAAAGGTGCCATTGAAAAGGGCTTCTGTTGCATGAAACTGACTGATTCTTTGAGATTAATCCATGGCTTCAGATTGGACCAGAACTCGAATGTCATTGAATTTCAAACCTGATAGTTCTTCACAGCTCTGCTCTTTCACCTGAGGGCCTTCTTTAGGGCACAATGTGTGCAACTTCCTCTGAGAACACAGGATCGCTTTGTATCCCTAGAAACAGGCTCAGAAGACACAACATTAAGCATGCAGTGTTACCAGGGTTTGCAACCTGTGATTTGTCTTTTTTTTTTTTTTTTTTTTTTTGTAACGCTGGTTGCTGTGACAACAGTTTTACAGCTGCTATGAACGAGAGTAAGAAGGTCCAGTTGAACTTTCCAGAGATGATTGGGAAGCTCTTCTTGTCAGAGGGGCCAAGGTTGGATCTACTAGGGAGGAAGGAGGGAAAAGTTTGAACCATCCAATCACCATATTGGATAGCTCTAGTTCATCTAAAAGTATCTGGGCCACTCCCATAAAAGATTTGTGATCCATGCGGCCATAATCTCCCCAGACGATGATCTGTTGGCAAAATAAAAAGTAGAGTGACGTCAGTGTAACTGTGTAAATAGAAAAAGTTGCAAAATATATGAAAATACTAAAGTACATTCAGTTAATTTTCTGACATCAAAGATCAAGTTAAAATCTGTATAATGGAATAGTTGTCTTTAACTAGTGGAATCTAAAGGTACATTGGGGAAATTGTACTGAAGCATTAAAGTCATAAGAAAGCCAGAGAGACTGGAATTTATGTGTGGTGGGGATTTGCACGTCTATAAATCACTTTAAAGAAAATGACAACATACATTGCTTTACAGCACTGGTCACCGCTTTGAAAAGTTTCCAAAGAATTTCAGTTGTGAGGAACATAAAAGAATACAACGGAAAAGATTTGGGGTATAACGTCTGACTCCATGAAAAATACTTTCTTAGGTAAGGGATAAACAATTAGGTAGATACCTGTAAAACTTTCCCTTGTGGACTCTCTTCGAAAGATAATAGCTGCTGGTAAAGGGGTTCCAGCGTTTTTCTTGCCACTTTTGTTTTCTTCTTGGCTATGCAGACTCCGTTATCTAATAGATACACCTTTACATATGGTGCTTGGGAAAGAAAAGATAGAGGAGGATAAGCAATAAACTATGGACATGAAATGGCCAACTCACAGTGACATTTACCACAGTTTAATCTTTGGCTGAAAGAGCTAGCGATCATGCCACTGGCCTAGCCGCATTCTGTCAAAATCACTAGATAAACAGTGGATAACTGTGTCTTTCAGAGAGTTTTAGGGGATGTTAACATAGCCCCTGAGTTTATTATTACTAATTTCATCAACTGGTTATACAGGTTTACACACTGCATTAAATAAAGTGAAATGCTTCCAGTCCTGAGAGATGTCCTACTCAGTCTTTAATTTATCAATACTTAAATCTATTTAACATGCTTGAAGCTATATTGTTTCATTCACTCATCCCCACAAATAGTGATTATCACTCAAAAGTACTTATTTATTGGTGGTGGTGTGGGTATAACAGTAGTGGAATTTCATATGATATTGATCAAATTAGCTAAGAGGCAACTAATTAGAAAATCTATGGCTTAAAATTTATCCAACAGACACTTCTTAAAAACCATTTTTTATGCATGTACAAATCATGATATTCTTTATAGCAGAATGAGTTGACTAGCTCTAAGACATATAAACACAACTGTCTTAATCACCAGTGCAAGGTTATACAATAGATTATATAATTAAAACTTTCTGCAAAGATAGAAAAGTTGAGTCAAAGTTACAAGTCAATCAGTAGAGATGCTGAAGCTAGAAATAGAAAAGTTAAGAGTCAAAAATTACAAGTCAATCAGTAGAGATGCTGAGGCTAGAAATCAAGTTTCAGAATCCTCAGGAATTGTTTTATCCATCTTATCAAACAATCTCTACACAATGTATTTGGAGCACTGTGGCACCTTCCATGGCTTCAAGCGCCTTAGATTATAATGACATTTCAGTATGAAATAGTAGCATAAGAAGTTATAATAGTGCCTCTCTTTCCTCAGATTATAGGAAGTAAAAGTCTTATAATTAGAATATCCAGCATACATAGCTTATGCTACTTTTGGAGCCTGTATCTATTTTTATTCTAATTCCAGAGTCTTACGGATTCCTGAGGAGAATTTTGAAGCTCTAGAGAAACTGAAGAATAACACAAAAGACTAGCTAATAAGAAAAAAGAACTCCTTGTGTACATGGTGTGACAAAATGAATTTTCTAAGTGGGATGGTTTTTATTTTGCAGTGGTTTCTACTACATTATGTACTTATTTAACAACTTACATTATCCCCACCGGATCATCCTCATTGAACACTCATTCAGGATAAACACACAAATGACTCCAGCCCCAAACCAGTCATAATGGACTATCCATTAATAACCTTGATTAACTAAATCAAAGGTCTAAACCAATCAAAAGGTCTCTAAGTTGAAACAATATGGATTACGGACAATAACAGAAAAATCTCTTTTGTTTTTACCTGGCAGTGTCTTGGAACCTGGTTTTACAACAAGGCCACGGGCCCGGATGATTTCTACCTCCAACTGTCCCTTTTTGTCCATCATTCCTACCTGAATGTCACCTAATGGAAGGAGGAAGAAACAAATGTGCTTTAATATACAAATGCACTAAGGAAAATACTTGAGTCAAAGACCTTGGTTTAACATCATTTCATCATTTCCCATATATTTTCTTAAATTCAAATATACTTAAAATTCTATCAATAGTATCTTCCTTTAAAAAGCATTAAAATTAAAAGAGAAATAATGGTTAAATATTTTTTATTGCTAAAATCTAAGGTCTTGATTCCTGTTGATAATATTGTTACAGATTGTATCGGGCTGAGCCCAGTGGCTCATGCCTGTAATCCCAGCACTTTGGGAGGTGGAGGCAGGAGGATTGCTTGAGGCCAGGAGTTTGAGACCAGCTTGGTCAGCACAGTGAGGCCCTGTCTCTACAAAAAAAAACAGTCAAAATATTTGCTGGGTATGGTGGCATGTGCCTGTAGTCCCAGCTACTTGGGAAGATGAGGTGGAAGGATTTCTTGAGCCAAGGTGGTCGAGGCTGCAGTGAACCATAATCATGCCACTGCACTTCAGCCTGGGCAACAGAGTGAAACTCTGTCAAAAAAAAAAAAAAAAAGAAAAGAAAAGAGGGAGAGAGAGAGAGAGAGAGAGAGAGAAAGAGAGAGAGAGAGAGAGAGAAGATTCTATGAAAGTTAGAGAATTTCATTTTCAATAACCTAAAACAAAATAGTGAAATCATGTGGCAGAAATCCTTACCCATTGCAGGTGTTGCCAGAGTCTGGCGTCCCACTAGCTGAGCAGGGCCAAGGCCATCCAGGAAATCGCTGAATTGGCTATCAGAGGCCAAGCGAACACCAGGGAAAATCAGACTGAAAGCAATATAACATATGAGATTAAATCCCCAATCCCTATTTATTTTCAGGTAAACTTGGTTTCATTCTAGCCTCGTTATTGTGGCAAAACTAGTCCTATTATTTTGCCACTTATATTTACTGGATCCAAACACCCCGCTCCACGTCCCAGGGCTCTTCCTTCATATTCTCAGCAGCCCACGTATGACACCAGAAGCACCTGTCACACTGCACTGCAGGCTTCTGCTGGTGAGCCTTTCTCTTCCTTGGTCGCAAGGGCAGATTGTGATTTCTATGAGTAACACTCTGCACATATTGAGCACTTACTCCATCACAGGCTTTATCATATTTGATCCTCTTAGCTGCACTATGATACGTTCTGTTATTTCTCCTATTTCATACATGAAGAAATGTTTCTGGATCATTCCCATCTGCATACAAATATGCTGTTATTTCTTCCACCATATAAAAAAATCCCTTTCCTGACCTCATTTCCCTCTCCAGTTACTATCCCATTTCTCTTCTTGAAATAATTGTCTCTATGTGCTGTCTTCGATTTCTTTCCTCTCATTCTCTCTTGAAAGTCTAATCATGTTTTCATTGTTGCCACTCCACTAAAATTCTCGGATCATTTGACACAATTGACCTTGCCCCCTCTTCCTTGAAGTACTGTCTCCCACTGCGTTCTGCACATCCAGTCTCCTGGTTTCTCTTTTTTCCCTTCTGCCATTCAGCCTTAACCTCCTGTGCTAGTTCTGCCACCAAACACTGGAGCTTGATCCTTTGACCTCTTATCTTTTTTCTATGTCTGAATTCCCTTGATAATCTCATCCAGTCTCATGGTTTTAAATGCCATCTATGCTGCTATTGCCTAGATTGACATCTCCAGCCTGGATCTCTCCCTTGGGCCACAGACCTATGTTCCAACTGCTTGGTCTACATATCTGCTTGGATATGTAATAGGCACCTGAAACTCAAATTGTTTAAAACTGACTCTCCCCATGCTCTTGTTCCCCCACTGCAAACACACAAACAAAAAATCCAAACTCTGGTCCTGTCAAAAGATTCCCATCTTGATAAATGGTAACTACATTCTTCATTCTTCCAACTGCTCAACCTTGGAGCCATCTGTCTTCCTTCCTCTCTGTTATGGACTGAATCGTGTCACCCCAAATTTCTTATGTTGAAGCCCTAACCCTTAATATGTCTGTATTTGGCCATAAGGCCTTTAAAGAGAGAAGGTTAAATGAGGCCATTAGCATGGAGCCCTAATCCAATATGACCCATGTCCTTGTAAGAAGAGGAAGAGACACCAGGAGTAGGTACGCACAGAGAAAAAGCTGTGAGAAGACATCACAAGAAGGTGGCCATCTGCAAGCCAAGGAGAAAAGCCTCAGGAGAACTCAAACCTGCAGACACCTTAATCTTGGACTTCTAGCCTACTGATCTGTGAGAAAATAAATTCCTGTTGTTTAAGCCACCCAGCCTGCGGTATTTTATTATGGCAGCCCTGGCAAACAAATATACTATCTTTTCTCTCATTACCCACATCAAATGCACCAATAAATCTTACTTGTTCTACTGTCAAAATACATTCAGAATCTGACCTCACTAAAGCTACACTCTGGTCCAAGCCACCATTCCCTAGCTTCCGTATTCCTGTAGTAGCCTTGTGAATGCTCTCCCTGTTGCTGCCCTTGCTGTCCTGGCCCCTTGCCCCCTCAGCATTCCAACTGATCTGCCAAAAACAGAAGTCAGATCCTGTCACTCCTCTGCTCAAAACCATCCAACATCTTCTCACCCCACTCAGTTAAGAGCAGAGTCCTTACAATACATAAAGTCTACATAAGCTGTCCTCACCCCTGCCACATGCCCTAATTCCTCATCCGTTACTGCTCTCACCCTTCCTCCCTGGTGCTGCCCTCCTCACTGCTGACACTAGGCCAGCTCCTGCCTCAGGGCCCCTGAAGCAATCTTCATCCTAGAATGTTCTTCTTTCAGATATCCCTCTGCTCACTAAATTCCTTCAGATCTTCATTTGAATATCTCCTTTCCCCTTTCCCCATCTATCCTGTGTCAAATCTTACCTCCAACCTCTTGATCATCTCTTTCTTGCTGTATTTTTCTCCTTAGCACATATGCTATCTAACCTAGTATATATTTTACTAGTTTTTCTTTTATATACATTTTAACAATTTTTCTTGTTGTTTGTCTTCTCCATTAGAGTGTAAATGTGAGCAGAGTATTTTATTTTGTGGGGGGTGGGGTCTGCTTTGTTCACTGCTGTATCTCTAGCACCTAGAACCAAGCCTGGAATATTGTAAGTTCTACAGAAGGGAAGGAAAGGAAAGGAAAAAGGAAAGAAAACGAAACAAAAGAAAAGAAAAGACCCAGTTGAGAGAACCAGGCCTATATGACTGCAAACCCCATGATCTTAGCCATGGCAATTTACTCCCTCCCCCCTATGACTTATATCACCAAAGTACAGCACAGTGACTGGCCCCCTGGAAGGTATGGTAATATTTGTTGAATGAATTTATGGATATTCACCCTCTTTTTCCAATAAGACTATAAACATCTGGAGCAAGGGCTACAGTGTAAACATTTTTATATCCCTAACAGTACCTAACGTAGTTCTTTGCAATGATTAGTGCTCAGTGCATGTTTACTTTTCGGTTGATTTTCCCTCTCTTTTTAGACTTCCTTAATGAATAGTGAATCTATTTCTCCCCCGACCTCAACTCTCAAATATTCAGTTAATACAAATGTTTTAGTCTGTTTCTATAAGTATCCCATATAAGCCTACTTACAAATGTATAGAAACCATTTATATCTCTTGTATTTATGTTATCATGCTAGACAAATTATCCTGAGACATACCATTCATGCTGTGCCAACAGCTCCTATGGCCTCACATCTGTAAACTGGCCACACATAGGTTATCTAAACATCTAATACTTTCATGGTGATGACAGTGAGGCCAGTAAACCCCATTTTCCTTTATTAACGTCCTTTACAGCCCCACTTCCAGATCTTTAGTTGCTAAGTACTATTAATTTGTTGGTGACGGAACTACACAAGCTACAAATGCTTTAAAAATATCTGAGACAGTTGATTCAAAGGAAAGCTACATGATAACTATATAAAAGTCTCCCCAACTTTTTTGGTGGCATTTCTTTTTGGCTGTTATATTTAATATAATTAAATAATTATAGTTGTTTGTTACAACATGGAACTAAGTGTACACCAGCATTCCATATTTTTTAGCAATCATTCTCAGGATGGAGATGCTTAAAACTAGCATTGTTCACATGGTATGGCATGCATGCTTATTATTTTTGGGCTTTTATATATTATTTCAAGCTAGGGCAAAATATTATATTTGCATTGCCTTGTAAGAGTCACATTTTAGCAACTTGCCATTAAGGCAAAACACTTTATTCTCAAACCTATTTCACTTGATATAAAAAGCCAGATACGTCACATTGCTCAGTGGCAGGTGAGCAAAGTTCTCTTCACAGGAAATCAACCAGTGAAAATTAAAGTGGTTCTGAAGAGCATGAGAGTTAGAAAGTCTCTGTGGAAGCACAGAGAGTGAGACAGGTGAGGCACGGAGGAGACACACATCATACGCAGCCTCACTCACTTTCCTTCTGAGCTGTAGCTGTTCATGCTGCCATCTGTAGACTCTCGGCTTGCTTGTCGAGTCATCCAGTTCCTCATCTCCACGGCCAGGCCTGTTTCTGTACTTCTTTGGACAGTGCTCCTTAGTTTTTTACCTCCTGCTTCTGCAGAGATAGACACAAAAAGTGTAACAGCTTTGTCATCACCATCTGGTAAGAAATATCAGCCAAGGCTCTGAGATCATCAGATGCAAAGAACTGTGTAAATACAAAGTGCTCTTATTAAGGAGACAGAAAGAAAAGGTATTTAAAACAATTTTAAACAATGTCATGTTGAGTGGGACGAAAATTTTCTAAAAAATCTGTAAGCACAAAACACCATTGTTTTATTTCCATTTAAAACAGTGTTCAAATTGTTAATGTAACAAAAAGATTCAACGTAAGGAAAAAAAAAAGCTTTATTTTCATTGTAATACTTAAATGCCAGGTTAATTTATGCCTATCTTTTGTTTTCATTGTAATATTTAAATGTCAGATTAATTTCTACTCACCATATTTTCCCCTTTCTTTTAATCATAGTAAAAGAACCAGGCCTTCACACAATTTACAAAGAAACAGATGGTGAGTAATCCTCAAATTCCAGTCTTAACTTTTACAGGAAAGTCTGTTTTTGTAGGGTGATAGATATTAGAAGGAGAAAGAATCTACACAAAGGAGAGAGCCTAGTTTGCCAACAGTTTCACATCTTTTGGTAACTTTCAGAAAGATATTCCAAGGGGAATGCAAAAACCCACCAAAATAATGTGAAAAGAGATTTTTAATTTTTGTTCATGGATAGTCACATCCTCAAGGATCTTTAATAGTTTGGTGATGTGATTTACTAATAGAAACCAATTAGAAGAGCAAACAGGAAACTGAGTCAAGTACTACAGATGTGACACAGATAGGAAGTACTATCTGGAGAGGTCAGGGAAGAAGGTGTGTCATCGAGGGTGTGGGATTTGAGCTGGGCATGAAAAATAGGTAGATTGGGACTTAACAAGAGGCGAGAAGAGAGCTTCGTAAGCAAGGGAAACAGCATGGGCAAAGGTGCAAAGATAGGGATAGCCACGTGCATTTAAGGGCGGTGCAATGACCAAAGCACATGTAAAGTAATGGGGGAGTGGGTTCCACAAAAAATTGAGCCCAAATTACAAAAGCTATGAGTGTTGAGATGCGAAGTTGAGAGGCTACCAAAGCTTGAGCAAGAGGGTGATAGTACAAATGATTTGTACTCGATTACTTCTTGTCAGGCCTAAATATTTATCCACACTGTGAATATTGATAGCTTTTTGGGATATGACCATACAGTTAGCTCTTTTAGTGCCTGGTATTAATAACATTTTTTTTTTTTTTTGAGACAGAGTCTTGCACTGTTGCCCAGGCTGAAATGCAGTGGCGTGATCTCTGCTCACTGCAACCTCCGCCTCCCAGGTTCAAGTGATTCTCCTGCCTCAGCCTCCCGAGTAGCTGGGATTACAGGTGCCCACCATCATGCCCTTCTAATTTTTTGTATTTTTAGTAGAGATGGGGTTTCACTATGTTGGCCAGGCTGGTCTTGAACTCCTGACCTTGTGATCCACCCACCTCAGCCTCCCAAAGTGCTGGGATTACAGGTGTAAGCCACCATACCCGGCAGTAAGTTATTTTTAGGTCTATAAACATTTGCTGATATTACCAGTGATCTGTCGAAATCTCTTTTCACCAAGTCTCTTACAAGTACTTACCATTTTGAAATACTGCTTTAAATTTCATCCATTCTCTACTTCCAACATTAATGTACACCAAAATGCTTTAAAGAGTATATATGAAATATAAATCATGACTGATCTGTAACTCAGTTCCACAGTCTAAGGCTGATATTTTAGATAACTGATGGTAAACATGTTGTACTGATATGAACTGTAACAAGATACAAAACATCCCCTAGTAATGAGGGAAAGAGCTTCTTTACAGCAGAATATTAGTAAATGTAAAAGGAATAAAATTTAAAAAGTACCAATTTGCAACCTCCATTGGAATAAATGATATAAGCAAGGCTCATCAAGGGAGGCTAACACTATTAGATGAAAGGTTGTAGAAAGGATACTCATATCAGCCAAATAATTGTTCCGTAAATTATTCTAATTGTTAAAGGAAAAAAAAGTACTTTAACACTGGGAGACCAACTGCCACCATCTTAATCAAGTGATCAAACTTAGTAGCACTAAGAGGGGACAATAATATGCACCTCCGGATATAAGATACACAGTATCACTTGTCAAGTTGTTTTAGACAAAAACATGCAACCTGTTTCTAATCAGATCTTTGGAGCCAACTTCAAGTTTTCAAAAACAGGTGATAGAGTAACAAGATATATGATAGACACACATACACAAAACAATCAGAGAAATCCAGAACATGGACTATTGTTCAAGAGAGTTGACCTAGTCTCTTAAAAGAAGTTAATATAATGAAAACAAACAAAGAAATAAGGTAAGGGAATTATTCTGGATTAAAATATATCAAAGAAATTTAACCATCAAATGCTATGAGTGTACTCGAACTTCTTGTTTGGGAAAGCAAAACAAGAAACTCTATATGCAAAACAGTATAAAAGTAAATTTGAATATGCATTTGACATTAGATATTAGAAAATTGTTATTTTTTAAGGTGAATAATGACATGTATTATAAAGAATTTTCTTATTAGGAGATAAATGCTAAAGTATTTAGACCTGAAATGTTATATATTCTGCAATTTACTTTCAAATGGTGTAGGAAAAAACAAAACAACAACCAAGCCCCCACCCCCACCCCAAAACCGCACATATGTGTTTTAAAAAATGAGGGAGAATGTTAAGGAGAAATGAAAGAATGAGAATGCAGAGTACATTCTGATATTCATGAAGTTAATATTTATGATTTCATTTGAGCGGTCCTCAAATAACTATATCAAAAAGTAAGCTAGGCATGATGGTTCACACCTGTAATCCCAGCACTTTGGGAGGCTGAGGCAGATGGATCATTTGAGGCCAGGAGTTTGAGACCAGCTGACCAACATGGTGAAACTCTGTCTCTACTAAAAATACAAAAATTAGCCGGGTGTGGTGGCCCATACCTGTAATCCCAGTTACTTGGGAGGCTGAGACTGGAGAATCACTTGAACTCAGGAGGCAGAGGTTGCAGTGAGCCGAAATTGCACCATTGCACTCCAGCCTGGGTGACAGAGCTAACTCTGTCCCAAAAACAAACAAACACCCCAAGCAAGGAGTAATGCAATTTTGTACAAGTGTGCCTCTCCATGTAGCTTTAACGTTCATTTCTTGTGAACAGTGCCCTTGTGAAAAAATTGCCATCAAGTGAGACATAAAACTTCAGTGAAATTTGAGCATGTGGAATGAGGATACGTACAAGAAACATATAACTTAGAAAGGAAATGAGATTCTGAAAGATCTCAGAACACAGCCTCTGCAATGTCAAAGATCTATAGTTTTTAATTTAAGGTCTGACTCTATCACAGCGAAAGCGACTTGAAAATCTGCCATTATAGGGTTATGAGAACCAGCACCATTTGTCAAAGAATAATACGATCAGCATGTAATTCTTTTGTTTACAGATTGCTTCTTACATGTATCCCCTTCATAACGATGCTAAAAATCCCAATTTTACAGATATAGCATCTAAGGGCCCCAGAACTTTACATAATTCCCTGAAGCAACATAGTAAGTGACAGAACCAGCATTTGTAGACAGTTCCCAGACTCCAAATTTTCTGCTATTCAGTACTTCATCGTCAGAATATAACTAAAGGGGGAGCTTGCGCAGCTGTCTATGGAGATTATACTGTGCTAATGCTGTAACTGCATATGGAAGGCCCTATTAGAAGCAGCTTAGTGGGATGGGAAAAGCAGAGCACAGCGAAGGAGTCAGGTCCTGGGATCATCAAACTGCTTCTCTTTTAGTCTCCACTCTACCATTTACAAGGTGGGTGACACTTAAGCAAGTTACATACCCGCTCTGTGACTCAGTTTCCTCAAACTGAAATGACAACAATAATAAGCCTATCTCATTAGGAATGAGGTAGGAATTTTGCGAGTATCAAGGAAAACGATACATTTAAAGCACTTAGGATAGTGCCTGATGCATAGAAAAGCTTCAATTAATTGTACTGTTATTATTACCAGATAGGGAATTTGAAACTAAGTATTCTAGGCCTGACTCTACCACTAACTTGTGAGCTCTATCTATTGTCCTCTCTGAGTCACATCCCCTCTCTGAGTTTCTGGCTCCTTATTTATGAAAAAGGGAGGGGGAGGAGGGCAGATGATTTCTGGTATCTTTGAGTTCTAATGTCTATGAGTTTGTGTATTAATGCATAACCAAGACCATGATTAACACCATACATTGAGGAGACACGCTAGTCACTATCATCTGACATAATCAAATAAATCCAAAAATATACTGAACATTTATAGTAGCCCTTTAATACATGTCTTTTTCAATGTTCCATTATCAAATAGATTTACAGGCTTATTTTAACATTAATTTTTCAGCACCACAAAATCTTTAGCTACATTCACAGTAAAACTAATTTAACTTGAATGTCATTCATTACCATGATTCACATTTAATGTTCCAAATGATTTGTCATGTTATTTAACTTAAAAACTGAATCTATATAATGGTGAAAGTCTATATAAAGAAAATGTGGTAGGGAGAACTCTAAGATGATACCCATGATTATGTTACTCCACATGTAAAAGGGATTTTGCAGATGTAATTAAGGTTACTAATCAGTCAACCTAAAGATAGGGTGATTATCTGAATGGGCCTAACTGAACCACACCAGCCCTTTCAAAGCAGAGTGCTTTCTCTGGCTGGTTCCAGAAGAGGAAATCAGAGAGATGTGAAACACAAGAAAATTCAATGTACCTCTGTCTGCCTGAAGAGGGAAGGGGCCACATGGAAAGGATGTGAGAGCAGCCTTTAGCTGCTGAGAGTGATGCCTGGCTGACAGCAAGAAAATAGGGACTTCAGGCCTGCAACTGTAAGGAATTGGATTCTGTCCACCACCTAAAGGGCCTTGAAAGCTGATTTTCTCCCCTAGAACCTCCAGACAAGAACTCAGCCCAGGCAACATCTTCATTTCAGCTATGTGATGCTCTAGAAAGAAAACCCAGCCAATCGTGCCAGACTTGTGACCTACAGAACTGTGAATTAATAAATGGGTGTTGTTTTCAGTTGTTAAATTTGTGATAATTGTTACACTGTAATATAAAACCAATACAGTAAGTTCTGAGTCCTTTGTAGATAAGTTTTTTAAATGAGGAGACTTATTAAAATATCCTATTATGACTTAGGGGTGGACCATCAAAACTGTAAAAACTTAGCCATTATTTTAAAAAGTGTACATTTTAAAAAGTATACACATACATACATAAACATATATGTATAATATGTGTGTGTGTGTGTGTATTGAAACATCAAAAAATACTCAGGTAAGGCCCAGATGGTGGTGTTGTTGAGGTCTTAAATCACTCATTTTGGTATTAGGTATTTTAAGCCAAAGTACATTTGGAGAAGATGCTTGTAGGTAAAAATCAAATTCTTGAACTTCAAAATATCACAGGCAGAAAGCAGAACACAGGAGGTGTCCTTGTTATTCTGCTCTGCTTAGTCTGATGACTCATTTACCTGGCACCCTCAGTAAAGCCATTTGATTAAACAAAAGACCAAAGGGTCAGTTTCCCCTAATAATATCTGGAAACCAGAAAACCTTTTGAGTTACTTGACAACAAAAACAAAAAGATCCTTTCTGCTACTGACTTGGAAACTATTCTAAGCCCCACCCAAGGCAGGGCTTACAATGCATTGTCAAACTTAATGTCATAGTGACCTCCTTTCAAATCTTGGATTCACATAACCCATTCCTGGTTGCTCGCACCTGCAAGGTCTCATCTACTGCAGACAGACTTACTTTGGATTCAGGGTTTTCTCAATGTCAGTATGCAAAATGATTTATGGAAACAGGATGAAGAATAGTTGGCAGATTATGAAAACTGACTTTACATTTTAGTTTAGACTACAATTTATATGCCTTAACAAGTTGCTATTTTTGCATTTTATTCATAATTACCATTTCTCAGAGTTAGTACAATTTAGAAAACCATTTGTGTTACATTTAAATAATTAAAAATGCATTACAACGAGAATTTCTAAAATTATTGACTCACAGATTTTAGGAAGTAATCTTGGGTAGCCAGTATACCTATGTAGTTTATGCACTCCCTTATTGCAGTAATGAGAAAGTTGAGGTCCTGGGTGGCTAGTTTGTCTTTGGTAGACGACTTTTTCATCTTTAAGAATCATTAATAATTGTAAATTGTACTTTTACTCTCTTCCACCTTGCTCCTTTAATTCCTAAAATTTAAATATAACAATTGTCTCCAGCACCTTCATCAACCTCTGTGGTAGACTCTGTAGACATGACTTCTCTCCCATCAGCAGATTTTTTTTTTTTTTTTAATTTTACTTTAAGTTCTGGGATACATGTACAGAACATGCAGGTTTGTTACATAGGTACACATGTGCCACGGTGCTTTGCTGCACCTAATCAACGCATCATCTAGGTTTTAAGCCCCACATGTATTAGGTATTTGTCCTAATGCTCTCTCTCCCCTTGCCCCCTATCCCCAAAACTGGCCCCAGTGTGTGATGTTCCCCTTCCTATGTCCATGTGTTCTCATTGTTCAACTCCCACTTATGAGTGAGAACATGTGGTGTTTGGTTTTTTGTTCCTGTGTTAGTTTGCTAAGAATGACGGCTTCCAGCTTCATCCATGTCCTTGCAAAGGACATGAACTCATTCTTTTTTATGACTGCATAGTATTCCATGGTATATATGTGCCACATTTTCTTTATTCAGTCTATCATTGATAGGCATTTGGGTTGGTTCCAAGTATTTGCTATTGTAAATAGTGCCCATCAGCAGATTTTATAACCTCCTTCCCATCAGCAGATTTTATATCAAGATATGAAAGATGTTGATTTATTTATCTATTTGGTCCTGCAAGACCTCAATATGGGGACACTGTCATGGATTACTCTAACTATGTGTAAAAGCTCATACACTTAGTTTCTCAGGTCTTGCTACTATCATAAATATAATTCAAATCTCTAAAAGTCTAAACAAAATAAAGACAAAGAGCCAACAATTTTGTTTGGGCTAATCCAGGCTCTGCATTTACAATTAAAATAAAATTGAAATTAAAAATGAACAATTGACACTCAAAATTGTTTCAGACTTTAACATGTATCCATTCATTCCAAAAGCTTTGTCACAACTATTTAATACTATAAAAGTTATGTATCTAATAGCTACAGCATGGTGAGCTTCATGCAGAGGTCATAACTATGGTAGATGTTAGGGCTATTCATGTATTCATGTACTTATTCCCACCTCTGAAGTTAGGTGTGGTCATGTAACTTGCTTGTCCAATGAAATGTGAGCAAAACTAACCCATGTAACTTCAGGGTGGAAGATTTAGCAGCTGATGTATGTATGACTCACTATGTCTCCTTCCATTAGCCTGAGTACAGCCACACATAGGACTCTCAATGGACATGTAGCAGGAGTGAGACATAAAGTTTTTGGGTTAAGCCATTAATATTTTTAGTTGTTTGTTATTACAACCTATTCTGACAGATACATACAATAGACAGTATTACATTTTCTTGTAAAAGTTTTAAATTTGCCTATTTTTTTGTTTTCAATATCATTTAAAAATTGGCCATTTTGAATACAGCTCTGTTAAAAACTCTGAATTTGATATTCTATTTTGTAACTGTTTTCATGGCTTTTGTTTTATAAGCATGCTTAAAAAATTTTAATCATTGTTCTTAAAATTCAGATTCACACTTAAAACACACAAAATAATTTTAAATAAAGATTTGATTTTAGAATAGTTTGAGATTTACAGGAAAATTGCCAAAGATAGTACAGAGAATTCTAGCACCCCCACATCCAGTTTTCCCTATTGTTAACATCTTACATGGGTATGGTAAATTTGTGACAATTACTGAACTACTGATATATGACTATTGACTAAAGTTTATACTTTATTCTGATGTCCTTAGTTTTTACCTGAAGTGCTTTTTCTGATCCAGGATACCACATTACATTTAGTCATCATGTCTCCTTATGCTCTTCTTGGAAACAAATTTTTTATATCTCTAATTCCTGATATTCTTTTACATTTGTAACTACTTTTTGTCTGCCTTTGTATATAAAATTAACACGCAGTATGACTCATAATAGTATTCGCATATCCATTAATATATCCACTTATTTTCGGTAAAAACAATATATAAATTGAAAATACTTGTCTATAGAAAAGTAGAAAATGTCACATCATATGTGAAAATGCTGTATGTAAGAAAATAAGTTATCAATACTGTATTAATCCAGACTGTATGACATAATGTAAAAGGACAGACTTAATATACATTTTAAGTGTATTTATAAGTTTGATTATGTTTCAAAAAATTCAATTAAAATTCTCAGTCCCAGTGTTATAAGTGATTGAGGCAAGGGTCAGCACTGGATATTAAAATTATTGGATAATTTTTAGAGAACAGAATATTCATGTGGTACCAAAGTATTACTCCAGAAATTGCTTAGTAATTATAAAGGGAAAAATATATCTTTTCCGGGGGCGGAGCAAGATGGCCGAATAAGAACAGCTTCAGTCTCCATCTCCCAGCGCGAGCGACACAGAAGACCGGCGATTTCTGCATTTTCAACTGAGGTACTGGGGTCATCTCACTCGGGAGTGCCGGACAATCGGTGCTGGTCAGCTGCTGCAGCCCGACCAGCGAGAGCTGAAGCAGGGCGAGGCATCGCCTCACCTGGGAAGCGCAAGGGGGAAGGGAGTCCCTTTTCCTAGCCAGGGGAACTGAGACACACAACACCTGGAAAATCGGGTAACTCCCACCCCAATACTGCGCTGTAACACCGGCACACCGGAGATTGTATCCCACACCTGGCTGGGAGGGTCCCACGCCCACGGAGCCTCTCTCCTTGCTAACACAGCAGTCTGCGGCAATCTAACCGCAAGGCAGCAGCGAGGCTGGGGGAGGGGCGCCCGCCATCGCTGAGGCTTAAGTAGGTAAACAAAGCCGCTGGGAAGCTGGAACTGGGAGGAGCTCACAGCAGCTCAAGGAAACCTGCCTGTCTCTGTAGACTGCGCCTCTGGGGACAGGGCTCAGCTAAAGGAGTAGAAGCCTGTGAAACGCGAACGACTCTGTCTGACAGCTTTGAAGAGAGCAGGGGATCTCCCAACACGGAGGTTGAGATCTGAGAAGGGGCAGTCTGCCTGCCCAAGTGGGTCACTGACCCCTGAGTAGCCTAACTGGGAGACATCCCCCACTAGGGGCAGTCTGACACCCCACACCTCACAGGGTGGAGTACACCCCTGAGAGGAAGCTTCCAAAGCAAGAATCAGACAGGTGCACTCGCTGTTCAGCAACATTCTATCTTCTGCAACCTCTGCTGCTGATACCCAGGCAAACAGGGTCTGGAGTGGACCTCAAGCAATCTCCAACAGACCTATAGCTGAGGGTCCTGACAGTCAGAAGGAAACCTATCAAACAGGAAGGACACCTATATCAAAACCCCATCAGTACATCACCATCATCAAAGACCAGTGACAGATAAAACCACAAAGATGGGGAAAAAGCAGGGCAGAAAAGCTGGAAATTCAAAAAATAAGAGCGCATCTCCTCCTGCAAAGGAGCACAGCCCATCGCCAGCAACGGATCAAAGCTGGTCAGAGAATGATTTTGATGAGATGAGAGAAGAAGGCTTCAGTCCATCAAACCTCTCAGAGCTAAAGGAGGAATTACGTACCCAGCGCAAAGAAACTAAAAATCTTGAAAAAAAAGTGGAAGAATTTACAGCTAGACTAATTAAGTCAGAGAAGGTCATAAACGAAATGACAGAGATGAAAACCATGACACGAGAAATACGTGACAAATGCACAAGCTTCAGTAACCGACTCGATCAATTGGAAGAAAGAGTATCAGCGATTGAGGATCAAATGAATGAAATGAAGCGAGAAGAGAAACCAAAAGAAAAAAGAAGAAAAAGAAATGAACAAAGCCTGCAAGAAGTATGGGATTATGTCAAAAGACCAAATCTACGTCTGATTGGGGTGCCTGAAAGTGAGGGGGAAAATGGAACCAAATTGGAAAACACTCTACAGGATATCATCCAGGAGAACTTCCCCAACCTAGCAGGCCAGGCCAACATTCAAATTCAGGAAATACAGAGAACGCCACAAAGATACTCCTCCAGAAGAGCAACTCCAAGACACATAATTGCCAGATTCACCAAAGTTGAAATGAAGGAAAAAATCTTAAGGGCAGCCAGAGAGAAAGGTCGGGTTACCCACAAAGGGAAGCCCATCAGACTGACAGCAGATCTCTCGGCAGAAACTCTACAAGCCAGAAGAGAGTGGGGGCCAATATTCAACGTTCTTAAAGAAAAGAATTTTAAACCCAGAATTTCATATCCAGCCAAACTAAGTTTCATAAGTGAAGGAGAAATAAAATTCTTTACAGATAAGCAAATGCTTAGAGATTTTGTCACCACCAGGCCTGCCTTACAAGAGACCCTGAAGGAAGCCCTAAACATGGAAAGGAACAACCGGTACCAGCCACTGCAAAAACATGCCAAAATGTAAAGACCATCGAGCCTAGGAAGAAACTGCATCAACTAATGAGCAAAATAACTAGTTAATATCATAATGGCAGGATCAAGATCACACATAACAATATTAACCTTAAATGTAAATGGACTAAATGCTCCAATTAAAAGACACAGACTGGCAAACTGGATAAAGAGTCAAGACCCATCAGTCTGCTGTCTTCAGGAGACCCATCTCACATGCAGAGACATACATAGGCTCAAAATAAAAGGATGGAGGAAGATCTACCAAGCAAATGGAGAACAAAAAAAAGCAGGGGTTGCAATCCTAGTCTCTGATAAAACAGACTTTAAACCATCAAAGATCAAAAGAGACAAAGAAGGCCATTACATAATGGTAAAGGGATCAATCCAACAGGAAGAGCTAACTATCCTAAATATATATGCACCCAATACAGGAGCACCCAGATTCATAAAGCAAGTCCTTAGAGACTTACAAAGAGACTTAGACTCCCATACAATAATAATGGGAGACTTCAACACTCCACTGTCAACATTAGACAGATCAACGAGACAGAAAGTTAACAAGGATATCCAGGAATTGAACTCATCTCTGCACCAAGCGGACCTAATAGACATCTATAGAACTCTCCACCCCAAGTCAACAGAATATACATTCTTCTCAGCACCACATCACACTTATTCCAAAATTGACCACATAATTGGAAGTAAAGCACTCCTCAGCAAATGTAAAAGAACAGAAATTATAACAAACTGTCTCTCTGACCACAGTGCAATCAAACTAGAACTCAGGACTAAGAAACTCAATGAAAACCGCTCAACTACATGGAAACTGAACAACCTGCTCCTGAATGACTACTGGGTACATAACGAAATGAAAGCAGAAATAAAGATGTTCTTTGAATCCAATGAGAACAAAGATACAACATACCAGAATCTCTGGGACACATTTAAAGCAGTATGTAGAGGGAAATTTATAGCACTAAGTGCCCACAAGAGAAAGCAGGAAAGATCTAAAATTGACACTCTAACATCACAATTAAAAGAACTAGAGAGGCAAGAGCAAACGCATTCAAAAGCTAGCAGAAGGCAAGAAATAACTAAGATCAGAGCAGAACTGAAGGAGATAGAGACACAAAAAACCCTCCAAAAAATCAATGAATCCAGGAGTTGGTTTTTTGAAAAGATCAACAAAATTGACAGACCGCTAGCAAGATTAATAAAGAAGAAAAGAGAGAGGAATCAAATAGACGCAATAAAAAATGATAAAGGGGATATCACCACCGACCCCACAGAAATACAAACTACCATCAGAGAATACTATAAACACCTCTACTCAAATCAACTAGAAAATCTAGAAGAAATGGATAATTTCCTGGACGCGTACACTCTTCCAAGACTAAACCAGGAAGAAGTTGAATTCCTGAATAGACCAATAGCAGCCTCTGAAATTGAGGCAACAATTAATAGCCTGCCCACCAAAAAAAGCCCAGGACCAGATGGATTCACAGCTGAATTCTACCAGAGGTACAAGGAGGAGCTGGTACCATTCCTTCTGAAACTATTCCAATCAATAGAAAAAGAGGGAATCCTCCCTAACTCATTTTATGAGGCCAGCATCATCCTGATACCAAAGCCTGGCAGAGACACAACAAAAAAAGAGAATTTTAGACCAATCTCCCTGATGAACATCGATGCAAAAATCCTCAATAAAATACTGGCAAACCGGATTCAGCAGCACATCAAAAAACTTATCCACCATGATCAAGTGGGCTTCATCCCTGGGATGCAAGGCTGGTTCAACATTCGCAAATCAATCAACGTAATCCAGCATATCAACAGAACCAAAGACAAGAACCACATGATTATCTCAATAGATGCAGAAAAGGCTTTTGACAAAATTCAACAGCCCTTCATGCTAAAAACGCTCAACAAGTTCGGTATTGATGGAACGTACCTCAAAATAGTAAGAGCTATTTATGACAAACCCACAGCTAATATCATACTGAATGGGCAAAAACTGGAAAAGTTCCCTTTGAAATCTGGCACAAGACAGGGATGCCCTCTCTCCCCACTCCTATTCAACATAGTGTTGGAAGTTCTGGCTAGGGCAATCAGGCAAGAGAAAGAAATCAAGGGTATTCAGTTAGGAAAAGAGGAAGTCAAATTGTCCCTGTTTGCAGATGACATGATTGTGTATTTAGAAAACCCCATCGTCTCAGCCCAAAATCTTCTTAAGCTGATAAGCAACTTCAGCAAAGTCTCAGGATACAAAATTAATGTGCAAAAATCACAAGCATTCTTATACACCAGTAACAGACAAGCAGAGAGCCAAATCAGGAATGAACTTCCATTCACAATTGCTTCAAAGAGAATCAAATACCTAGGAATCCAACTTACAAGGGATGTAAAGGACCTCTTCAAGGAGAACTACAAACCACTGCTCAGTGAAATCAAAGAGGACACAAACAAATGGAAGAACATACCATGCTCATGGATAGGCAGAATCAATATTGTGAAAATGGCCATACTGCCCAAGGTAATTTATAGATTCAATGCCATCCCCATCAAGCTACCAATGAGTTTCTTCACCGAATTGGAAAAAACTGCTTTAAAGTTCATATGGAACCAAAAAAGAGCCCGCATTGCCAAGACAATCCTAAGTCAAAAGGACAAAGCCGGAGGCGTCACGCTACCTGACTTCAAACTATACTACAAGGCTACAGTAACCAAAACAGCATGGTACTGGTACCAAAACAGAGATATAGACCAATGGAACAGAACGGAGCCTTCAGAAATAATGCCACACATCTACAACCATCTGATATTTGACAAACCTGAGAAAAACAAGAAATGGGGAAAGGATTCCCTATTTAATAAATGGTGCTGGGAAAATTGGCTAGCCATAAGTAGAAAGCTGAAACTGGATCCTTTCCTTACTCCTTATACGAAGATTAATTCAAGATGGATTAGAGACTTAAATGTTAGACCTAATACCATAAAAACCCTAGAAGAAAATCTAGGTAGTACCATTCAGGACATAGGCATGGGCAAGGACTTCATGTCTAAAACACCAAAAGCAACGGCAGCAAAAGCCAAAATTGACAAATGGGATCTCATTAAACTAAAGAGCTTCTGCACAGCAAAAGAAACTACCATCAGAGTGAACAGGCAACCTACAGAATGGGAGAAAATTTTTGCAATCTACTCATCTGACAAAGGGCTCATTTCCAGAATCTACAAAGAACTCAAACAAATATACAAGAAAAAAACAAACAACCCCATCCAAAAGTGGGGAAAGGATATGAACAGACATTTCTCAAAAGAAGACATTCATACAGCCAACAGACACATGAAAAAATGCTCATCATCACTGGCCATCAGAGAAATGCAAATCAAAACCACAATGAGATACCATCTCACACCAGTTAGAATGGCAATCATTAAAAAATCAGGAAACAATAGGTGTTGGAGAGGATGTGGAGAAATAGGAACACTTTTACACTGTTGGTGGGATTGTAAACTAGTTCAACCATTATGGAAAACAGTATGGCGATTCCTCAAGGATCTAGAACTAGATGTACCATATGACCCAGCCATCCCACTACTGGGTATATACCCAAAGGATTATAAATTATGCTACTACAAAGACACATGCACACGTATGTTTATTGCGGCACTATTCACAATAGCAAAGTCTTGGAATCAACCCAAATGTCCATCAGTGACAGACTGGATTAAGAAAATGTGGCACATATACACCATGGAATACTATGCAGCCATAAAAAAGGATGAGTTTGCGTCCTTTGTAGAGACATGGATGCAGCTGGAAACCATCATTCTTAGCAAATTATCACAAGAAGAGAAAACCAAACACCGCATGTTCTCACTCATAGGTGGGAACTGAACAATGAGCTCACTTGGACTCGGGAAGGGGAACATCACACACTGGGGCCTATCATGGGGAGGGGGGAGGGGGGAGGGATTGCATTGGGGAGTTATACCTGATATAAATGATGAATTGATGGGTGCTGACGAGTTGATGGGTGCAGCACACCAACATGGCACATGTATACATATGTAACCTGCACGTTATGCACATGTACCCTAGAACTTAAAGTATAATAAAAAAAAAAAATATATATATATATATATCTTTTCCACAGAGAGAAACTGGCAGTCACCTCTTAACCAAGTGATGAAATGTAGCATGCCTAGGAGTAAGAAATCTTGACATTATGTGTCTATTGATGGACTATATCAAGTTTATATCACCTATGACATTTAACTTCAATGTAATCACATCTCTAGGTCTAACTTCCAGTTTACCAGAAATACAGGGAATAGAGGGAATGATAAAAAAAAAAAAAATCCAAAATATTGGACATTCTACAAGACAGTTTTGTCTGGATTCTTCAAAAGTCAATGTCATCAAAAATAAAAGGGAAGGTACTGTTTTAGATTAAGCATAACAACCAAATACAATGAATAAACCTTGAATGAATCCTGGATTAAGGAGAAAAACAACAAAAAGCTTTAAAAAACATTTTTTTGGGGGACAACTGAACTGAAGAAATTGATACGGAATGAATATGAGATAATAAAGGTTTTTTGGGTTAATTTTATGTTTATATATATTTTTTAAAAATTTGAGGTGTATGCTAAAAGTACTTAATGATTTATCATGATGTCTGCAACTTACCTTATGCTCAAATGTTTGGCAAAAATACATACTACATGTATGTGGTGTATGTGTGTGAATGCATGTGTGTGTATGAGTGAAAAGAGCAACAAAGAGAAAAGATAAAGTCAATAAAGTCTGTCAGTCTATGTAGTGGATGCTTGTTGTATTATTCCTTTTTTCATATTTAAAATATTTCAAAATAAAAGTTGGGAAAAACTCAACTACTCAATTTAGAACAAAGGAGGGAAAGAGCTATTGTTTCACGACGTACAACTATGTGGAGATGCTTTGGATATAAAATCTACCTATCTCTAGTTTTCATAAGAAGATTGTATGGCAGTGATGACTACTATCATTTTCCATATGAGGAAAGTGCCCAATTCACACAGTTGACTAATGACATAGATGAGATTTGAATTCAAATTTTGGCAATGTCAAAACCCATGCTTGTTTCTCAAAGCATGCTGGGCTTCCATCTTCACTTAGTATTTTCGACACAAATTTCTAATTCCAGAATAATCAGTGACTTGAAACCTCATCTCAGGTTCTCCTTGTATGTCCAAATAAACTTAAAATACATTGTTTTATGGGTAGTGTTGAGACTCAGAGCATTCACGATTCTTGGTCTCTCATGAAAAATGGGGAAACGTCACTTTCATTGCCAAATTCTGACTTCATGAAAACGATGGTAACATGTATTTATGATAAAAATGGAAACAAATGTGCTAGAAAGTTATTCCCTACAATATACATATGCATTTCAATCTCTCAGCATGCCACTTTGGACCAACCCACACCCAAAATTAGAGGTTTCATCAAACGATACCACAGCTGTCAACAGGACTGAATACATCGTGAAAAACTGAGGAACTGCCAACATGTGGAGTTGAAAAGGATCTTGACTTCTTGTGTGTCTTGATCCTCATCTGCAAAACAGAGGTATCAAGCCAGAGGAGGACAGGCATACCCATTTCCCATTATGGGTTCCTGTAACTGTTAATACCGACTTTTAATGAGAAGTAAGACCTTATGAAGAAACAAAGCTTAAGACTCTTCTGCAGTAAGATAATTACATTTTTTTCCATAAAAGTAAGACTTATCATTTTGGTATTCTTAACACATTTAAATATAAGAAATTATAGCTGTCATTGTTACTCTTTTGGCATTTGTAATTTTTTGGTACTTTCTTGTTCTTGTTGTCTGATGTTGCTATTACTACACTAAGGGGGATCAAGTAAAAGCCCATTAGAAAATAATCCATTCCTGATCCACAGTTAAACTACTTAGACAGAGTTGCATACCCACTACCCCACTCCTTGGCTTTTTTTTTTTTTTTTTTTTTAAACTTTCAGATCTGTACTTGATCACGCATCAGTTCACTGATACCTGTGCCTGTTTCTGTCTCAAGAATGGATGCGAAATATCACCAAACTCTTCATAACTCTCAAGTTAGATATTTTGAGGCAATACTTTACGGTCGGATGAACATGCCATTTTAGAATCAGATGATATGAGTTCAAGTTCCTATTTGGCTATTTGCAAATTTTGGGCAGGTAACTTATCTTTCTGCAGGTCAGAGTACTTTGGTGTAAACCTGGAATCATAATTAGCCTATGCCATAGAGTATACAACATGTAGTGGTGTTTAATAAACAGTGTTCAAAAAGAATCAGATCCTATAATCTGCATAGTTTTGGAAACTGAATAACATATGAAATTTTAATAAATCTGCAGAAAAAAACTATGCATAAATAACAGGCCTTGCCATGTAAGGGGAGAGAGCCTATTGGCCAAATTGAACTAAGGGGTTGACTTCCCACCCAAATCCTTTTTTTCAGATGATATCAAGGTGGCTGCCATTAAGTTGAAAGCAAAGGAAGTGAGTAAGGCACAGAGGCTAGAAACTAAAATATCAGAGTCGTTAGGCTCAAAGCCTGTGTCTAATGAGGTGTTTGGTTGAAGAGACTCACACTTGAAACTGATTTGAAGCAAACAGACTGTAAACCTACTGAATTTCTGCACTACTGGTATAGAAAAAAAATACTAGCTTACCTTACAAAATTCTGTCGAACTCATAAGATAACAATGGAGTTTCCAAACCTGTACTAGAAAGAAGCAGGCTATGACAGCAATGGAGCCACCTCTTCAATACAAACCTTCATGGCCATAGAGAGTAAACAACAAAGAAACACCTTCCTGAAAACAGAACCAGGGTTGCCAGACGAGTAAACTAAGAAACATACTCTACTGTCAATCTCTGCCATTCCTACCAAGTGAGATTGATAACTCCTATAGATGACTGATTGTTTTGTGTTTCCTATTCTCTCCTTTCTAAACGGGAATTTTTCTTTCAGTTATTCTGTGGCTACCATACATTTAAATTACATTTAACAGAGTCAGAAAACGGAGGCAGATAACTTGTTTTCAGGCTTGCAGGTCACTATAACATGAAAAGCCACATCTAGATATAAGAGGACTACACATTGCTCAAAGATTCTAGATTTCGAACAGCGGGGTAAGATTTTAAGGTTGTCCTTCTGAGGGGGAATTTATTATGCTCTATATGAAAACACAAGAGAGTGCATGGATATTGGGTGGTCAAATCTGCAGAAAAAGTTGAAATCGAGTACACCATATTCTTTACCTTAGATTTCTTCCATAGATTTTACCCCATTCTTGTCTGCTTATGCTCAATGAACAAAGAGGAAAATAACAATATGACAAACTCTTATTTAAAAAGAATTAAAAAGAGCTAATCATATTGAGCTTAGTTTTTTTTCTTACCATTGGTAATTATTTTATATTACAAAGTGGATATTTGTTAATGTTTTTGGCTTACCAGCATTTAAATCTTCCTTCTATATTTGAAAAGTATCCCATCCTTTAATTATAGAAGTTGAAATCATCAGGTGCCACTTTTCCAGCCTGCTTTGCAATTAGGACATAAGCACATGGTTGAGGCACTACTTTTCCAAACTCTGAATCTGAAGTTAATAAAGCAAAGAAGCAGAGACACCATAGGCTTTCATTCCAATGAGGGTGGCGGCCAGAATATATTTTCCCAAAGTGACCCTACCCTGTAGCAGCATGCAGTGATTCGCCATGAGTTCTGACAATGGCGCAAGCTGTGATGTCTGTGCCAAGTAGCAGTGATAATTTAGCAGGATTAACCTGCAGTATGGTTTTGGGCATCACTCCTAACCGACAGCCCAGAATCTCCAGCCTTCCTAGAGATTCTATGACCTATCCAGGATCCCTTAGCTAATACCTTTCTTTTCTGCCTAAATTGCCAGAATTGATTTCTGTTGATTGCATCTGGACACCTGAAAGGAAACATGTTGCATATGCATGCTTCTTTGTAATGCATGATAGAAAAATATGTTGCTAGTATACATTAAGCTAAGTACACACAACGTCTAGGTGTAGCACAAAGAATGCATAACATTCAAGTACTCTTGTACCTGCATGAATGCAAACAATCTCCTAATCAGTATGGTCCCTTTCAGATCTAATAACTTCTTTCCATTCCACAATAACAACATAGAAACCGACCAGGTACTTGTTCATTTATTTGTTCACTATATATTTGTTAAGCACTTCTTGAATGTAAGGTACTGTGGGAGATAACAAATTTGTAATACATGATCACATAATTCCCAACTATGTGATTTTTAAATTTAGAAGGTAAGATAGTACACAAATAATGACAATGCAAGGCAATATGCGCTAAGTGCTTTATGAGTGGTAACAAGTTTCTAGAGCTGCATTGTCCAGTAGAACTTTCTGTGAATGAGATAAATGTTCTATAATTCCGCACTGCCTGATAAGGTAATCAATCACTAGTCATATGTGGCTACTGAACACTTGAAAGGTAGCTAGTGGGACTGAGGAACAAAATTTTAAATTTTAAAAAATTTATTTAAATTTAAACAGTCACATGTGGCTAATACCTCATGTAGTAGATAACACATATTTAGAGGTTCAGGAAAAGGCAAAAACATTTTGAAATGGGATTATAAGGGAAGAGTAAGTATAATACTAGTTCACGATATTTATCAAGATAAGTATTGTTATATACACTTTACATACAAATGAGGAAACTAAAGCTGAAAGAAATTGTCTTCATAGTCCATACCAGTAGGAAGCGGTGGAGCCAGGATTTCCAATTCAGCCACACAGTTTTTCCTCTGCCTACAGAAGCTCTTATACCTTCTGAATACTTCATACAGTAGATGGGATATGGGCTAAGCTTTGAAGGACAATTAGACAGGATATATATACAGTGGTAAAGGAAGAATAGAAAGAAAGGCATGAAACAAAACTTTGGAGACAAAGAGCAAGAAGGCTTAGTTTTATAGAATTACTAGCCTTGGAAGGTGGGGATGCTAAACCACAAAAAAAAAAAAAAAAGTCTCACACTGTTAAAGAATTTGAATGTCGGGCTAAAGGCTTTATTTAGTAGGAGATGTAAATTTACTGACGTTTTTGAAGGAAGGGTAGTGTTAAGATGAAGATGGTGTTTAAGAGAACCGATACAGGAGACGTGATGTTGGATTGGTCCAGAAGGGAGAGAGAGAGAGAGAGAGCAGGTTGGGGGGTTACCAGATCACTTCAAAGATGAGCTCACGTGTCCCACACTACCAAGGTGACAACGAGAATGGGAAAGAAAAAAGAGAACTGAGAAAAGCTGGGAATGAAGCATTTCCTTGGCAGAAGTTGCAAAATGTTGGTCTTAAATGTCAGGCCACATTTGGTCAATAAGTGTGTTTTGTTTGGCCCAAATAATGTTTGAAAGTTTTTATTCATGTGCCAACATTTTAAAATATAAAAGTTTTAAGTAAACAACCAGATTTATAGCTTTCCTTCAGGAAAAAAAAAAGAGTAAATTTTCCAACCTTGGGTTGACATTCAGTTTGGCATCAACTAGCTAGAACTGACTATTCATCCTTCTTTTATAGATAGGTAAGCTTTCTCCAGCTCTTTGCATCCTTGTCTTTTCCCTTTCGTTTTATTCCTATCCTACTTCACTGATGCATGTTACTTTCCTGGCCTGTGGTTTACAGGAATAATAAGGGAACAACCGATAATTTTATTTTATTTTTTTGAGACACAGTCTCACTTTGTCGCCCAGGCTGGAGTGCAGTGGCTTGATCTTGGCTCAGTGCAACTTCCACCTCCTGGGTTCAAGCGATTCTCATGCCTCAGCCTCCTGAGTAGCTGCGATTACAGGGGCCCACCAACATGCCCAGCTAATTTTTGTATTTTTAGTAGAGACAGGATTTCACTATGTTGCCCATGCTGGTTGCGAATTCCTGACCTCAGGTGATCCACCTGGCTTGGCTTCCTAAAGTGCTGGGATTACAAGTGTGAGCCACCACGCCCAGCTGATAATTTTATTTTTAAGTTGCTAAAATAAAATTTCCTTCCCTTTTAGTCTCATTTAAACAAAACCTATTTTTTTTTGGAGATGGAGTTTTGCTCTTGTTGCCCAGGCTGGAGTGCAATGGAGTGATCTCGGTTTACCCTAACCTTCACCTCCCAGGTTCAAGCGATTCTCCTGCCTCAGCCTCCTGAGTAGCTGGGATTACAGGCATGCACCATCACGCCTGGCTAATTTTGTATTTTTAGTAGAGATGGGATTTCTTCATGTTGGTCAGGCTGGTCTCCAACTCCCCACCTCAGGTGATCCGCCCACCTCAGCCTCCCAAAGTGCTGGGATTACAGGTGTGAGCCACTGCTCCTGGCACAAAATCTAAATTTTAAAAAATGGTACTTCAAATCCTTTGTTCTTGATGACCCAGACAAAAGCAGACACCTTCAGTGATGTCTACAAAGCTCACAATAACCACTTCCATTCTTAGTTGCCCAGAGAAATGCATTTTTGGTGACTAAATTTATACATACATGGCCTTGCCTTCTGGCTGTATTGGGATGGACCAAACTTGGTAAGTGGAATCTCTTCTTTGGGAATTTGGGAGTGGGACTGAGAAAGACAGTAATATGCAATGTGGGTGGAACTGTGACAGATGAACTTGGATGCCATTGGCGGCCATTTTCCACAGGCCACATGGTCTGTGTAACAGAGCAAGGGAGAGAGTTAGCTGCTGAGAAAGAAAAAAGCAGCCATGCAAAGACAGAATCAATGGCAAGAAATGGGAAAAGAATGCTCATGGGTTCCCAACAGCCTTCTGGCTCCCAGTTTAGGACCATGTGAGGCCTGGTGGGATTTCTGCTCATGAGTTTAGTAAATTATCTTTGCATAAAGCATGATTTACATTAAAGTAAATACCCTGTTTTCATTTAAAGAGTGATACTTCCAAACTAGAATTATACTATCATTTTTGTGTTAGTTTGTTTTCTACTTGTTCAAATAATATTATATATACACAGCATTAGGTAAATCTCCCTCCTCCCCAATCAAAAACATTTCAATATGAAAGAGAACAAATATACAGAATGATCTTGTCTGATCCATAAATAGGGGTCTATGTAATAAGAGCAGAGAACATTTACATTAAAACATAGTCCTTGGAAGAAATGAGATGCTGTTATTACAACTTTCTAGTGGGTTTCCTTTATAATTCATTATATATAAGATGTCTCCACAGGGAAACTCGTTCCCATTACTGTTTTTGAATTTAGTGAACCTGTTAAAGGATGAAAGCCAATAGGGGTTTAATTTTACTTTTATATTAAAGGGTTTTTTTTTTTTTATTTATAGAACTCAGTCTACTAAAGTTTCAAATTAAAGATACTATTTGGACACATGGTGGTGAAAGATTCTGAATCTTACATGAAAAAGGTAATATTTGATAAGCATTGAGTGGAATTGTTACTCAATTTACTTTTCTTAATTCCAAAATCTTTTGCTTCACTTTGTCTGTTACAAAAATATTGTGCTATTTTTGAATATGGTATGAATTCATTTATGGAATGATTTATTACACACAATCATAATCTAGAAAAAATAATATCCCCTATAAAAAGATCCATAGTTGCCTATAACTGTCTATCCATGTCCTGCCTCCAAGGTTGGCTTCATGAAGATGTGCAAAAACTATGATCACTGCATTTTAAAAAGTCTCTATCACATGTTACATTTTTAAACAGTATAAATATAATCGATGGATGGCAGTTGGTTATACTGATATTCAGTGTGAAAAGAATGGTGGAACTATATACTGTTAATTATTAATAGACACTGAATACCACTGTGCGAGGTATGATGTTTGCACTTTAAGAGGATTACATTTAAATATATGAAGAATTTTTTAATTTCAATGGAGTATGGGCAAAGTTCTAAACTATTTTAATCAAATGGGACTGATTATTAAGAATTAAGTATATTATTTACTATATACAAAGATTAGAATAAGATATGTCTCTTTATACTCTTCTTGCTGGGTGAATAAACCTCTTAAAGAGTGAGGCTGAGTTAAATAGGTCTTTTTATTCCAGTTTATTTAGTCAATTTTATTTTAATTCCTCATAGCTTCACTATCACATGCAAAGACTCTTTCCTCAGTTTTCCGGTGATCTTAAAGCTATTCTTGTTTCTTAGATGGTTTTCCTATAATTTATTTTATTTTATTTTATTTTGAGATGGAGTCTCACTCTGTCACCCAGGCTGGAGCGCAGAGGTGCGATCTCGGCTCACTGCAAGCTCCGCCTCTGAGGTTCACACCATTCTCCTGCCTCAGCCTCCCAAACAGCTGGTTCTACAGGCACCCGCCACCACGCCCGACTAATTTTTTGTATTTTTAGTAGAGGCGGGGTTTCACCGTGTTAGCCAGGATGGTCTTGATCTCCTGACCTTGTGATCTGCCTGCCTCGGCCTCCCAAAGTGCTGGGATTACAGGCGTGAGCCACCGCACCCGGCCCCTATAATTTATTTTTAAGCTAGTGGGATGTAAAAGAAGTTAGATGAGTTAATTTATTCAGTTTTATAGTATTAAGCTGATAGGATCTCTTCTGTATGACTGCCAAACTATATTTGAACCAAAGGTGTCAGATCATAAAATCAGGCAGGCCAAATTCATCACATATGGACATAATTAAACAAGAATCACTAACCCAGAGCCAAGTGTAACATTAAGATAGCTTCTGAGAAACCAGATTCCCCAAGTATTAGAAAATGTGCCATTTTCCTACATTATAGGGCCATAATCATTTGCCCTTGGATCTAGGGTGAGAAGTTGTGGGGTTGCTTCTCTTATTTAGGAATGGTAACATTTCCTTGAAATAGTTCCTTCTTTCTTATAATTGTCTCTAATGCTTGAAAACTCTACACACAGTAATATTCTACATTAGGGAGGTGGACTCAGTGTCGAGGCCAAGTAGTTTATATAGTGAAAATAATTCTTATCCCAAAGGGTTCAATGATAAAATAAGTAAACATAATTTATAAACTGTTAAATAACATGTAAGGTACTATTACTACTTTCACTTAAAAAAAAAAAAACTCAGAGATTTGGAGAATATCTACCTGGAATATACTCAGGGAAAAGGAAGAAAAAAAAAAAAAAAAAAAAAAAAAAGAGCTCCAATATATAAAAATGATTCCACAAAGACCATCAACAATCTTAATTTATTTTGTTTACGGGAATGTCCCTTTCATCCTCACTGAAGTAAGCTTCACTGAGATTTATGATCTGTGGGCAAGTTGTTTAGCTTCTCTGAGTTTTAGTTTCCATACGTGTAAAATGAGGAAAATAGTAACATCCTTGAAAAATTATCATGAAATTTAATGAATGTGGGGTACATAGAAAGTGCACAATGAATGGTAACTTTTATTACTGTACTTGGTTTTCAAGACCATAGCATATTAAAAGGAAATATCGTAAAATAATGAAGAAGCAACATATAGAGCAGTTAGATTATAAATTTCAAAGACAGATGTGGGGTTTATATCTTAACTCCACCACTTACTGGTTGTGGGCTCCAGGAAAATTCTTTTCAAAGGTGTGTGGGAGGCTGCTGATACTGGCTTGGTTCATGAGAAACTGAGAGTTATCACTGACACCTGAATCAATGTTTAACCCTCACTTTCTCAGGGCATGCTTTTCTACCTCCTGAATTAGGTTTTCTTATAATCTCTTGTTGCACTCTGCACTTTACCTTCCTAAAACCTGTCACAGTTATAATTACGTAGATATTTCCATTAATGTCTACCTATCTCCATTAGGCTGTAAACTCTAAGAGGGAAAGGAACGTATCTACCAAATTCATTAGAGACTCATTGCTTCTAACACATCAAATACCCTCAATAAATACTTTTGGATGAATGAATGAGTGGATGAATGAAAAGAATGATCTCTCTGTAGACTTCTCAGCACTTTTTGTGTAGAATGGAAACTAGATACGCTGTACAAGAAGAAAATGTGAATATGGAACTGGAAGACAGGGTATACTTGAAATTATTTAGCTATTGCACTCTTTCTGAAAAGAATAAAAAAAAAGACTAGTTTTAAAATCAGACTTGCTTACTGAACTGATTGGTTAATTTAGTCAAATCACACTGGTTAGTAGATCAGCGCTCTTTAGACAAGTTGCTCTTAACCAGTGTGAAAATCATATGGTGGGATAGATTTACTTTCTTTATAAATGAGTCCCACAGTTTTGATAATAGTAACACAATCCTGAGTATGTTATCCACATGACCTTCATGTATCCTGTGTGGGTGTCTCAAAAGAAAAAAAAAAGTAGAGAAGCACTGCTTTAGGCCAATGGTTTCTAACTTTTACAATCCTGCAGAGTATGTTGAAATATCTTCAAAAATCCCAGGACTTTCAAAGGTGTTAAGAGAATCACAAAATCAAAGAAAAAAGTTAAGATTTCTTCTCGTGGCTGTAAAATTGTAAGCCAATGGAAAAACCTCTAATTTATGGAAAGTGTCTCCTCTCTAGTTACTAGTACAGAACTGTATGGTTAACTTTAAAAACGGTGCTTCCCATATAAAACATTTTGTCTTGGCAACTTAAGAAGCCATATTACGGGATAGAAATCTGTTCCAATTTCCATGTGTAGATGTAGGAATTTCCTTTGGGATTAGTCTGTGTGAGCCATGGTTAAGCAAACATACTTTAAATATTGAAATAATTTCATATTTATATACATATTTTTCTTGTCTCAAAAAGGTTTTTGGAATGATATTTTGTAAACTCAACGATCCTAATCATAATTTAAAGAAAAAGGATGATACCTTATCTGAAGCAAACTCAAGACTGAAGACTTGGTGTAAAAATAAAAATTTGGGAAATGAGTCCATAATAACCTATGTTTTATTTAAATATGTATTTTCAGGCACAAGTGTTTAAATTCTAGCCTCATCACTTACTAGGTATGGGAATGTGGCCAAATATAAGAACATAATAATCTAGTATAGCTTGGGAGCTGAATGAATAGGCTGTGTTGCTGACTGCCTGGGTTCAAACACTGGCTCTATTACCTACCACCCTGGTGACACTGGGCAAATTTCGGAACTCTCTCTGCCTCAGTCTTCTCATTTGTGAAATGAGGATAATAAAAGTACTGCTTCATAAGGTTGTGGGCCTAAAAGAATACAGGTCAAGTGTAGAACAGTGCCGGACTAATAATAAGTACTAAAAGTTTTAGCTACAATTATGATCATTCATTTACTCAATTTAGTTTAATTCTTGACTTGTTTACATTTCCTAGAATTTTAAATATTTAATTATAGGAAGCAAGTGAAATGTAAATGTACAAACAAAAACAGAAAAGGACTAGAACGAAAATTAAATCATGTTTATATACGGAAGTACCCTGCTGTTAAATCTATATTGATTTATAGCCAACTGATATTGCAACAAATAACCTAGAAGAAACTTGGATAGCTCTAGCTAATAAATTAGTTTGAAGACAACTTTCCAGACATATTACTAATCCTCCATCTTCTACTTTCCCCCCTCCCCCATCAGGAAAAATAGCAGAAAAAAAATTATTTCAATCTGTTTTTAGAACAGGCAATTTCTTTTAAATCAGGGCTCACTACAGATGTCCTAATAAGAGGTCATTGATTGTCACAGGATAAAAGCAAAACCAACCCTGTTATTTACAAAAATAGAGTTAACATCATGATAACTAACCTACTCTGGATATACATCTAAAAATGAACACAGTTTGCAACCAGCCTATCAGTAAATTAATAAATATTTCAAATGTTGGGACACTACTTACTATTTATCAGGCAAATCTCATTTTGATTTACAAATTGTATTTTCAGTGTTAGTTGTTAAATCTTACAGGAAAGTTCTTCATGAAGAAAATACATCTAATGTTATTCAAAACTTTATGAACTCCAAACCAACTGCTGCAAAGTTTAAAACAGCGAGTCCTCCTCCTCGTTTTTTATTAGCGCAATTACAATGGCATTGCTGAAACACCAGAGATTGTGCCTTGAGCACAAACTCACCTTCGGTATTATCAACCCTCCACCTGTCTGTCCATTGTGTAACTCCTTCCCCTCACTCGATCTTGGGTTTTCATAGGTTGAGACTCCTGTTTCAAAGTTTTGCTGCTGCATTTCCCTTTAGTTTTCAAGTATTTCTGTCCTCCAGGCCAAATGCTAATACCAGGACTGCGAAGAGTAAACCAAAACAGAGTGGGGTGCACCCCAAGAGGCGCCGCCTTGCCTCCCACAGTCTACATTCTCATTCAACTTCCAAGCACGTGTAAAATACAACTTCACTAGGAGAGCCTTTCCCAAGTCGGCGCCTGTGGAGCTCTCCAAATAACCAAGAAACAACTTCTCTGCTCAGCTGATGTGCTCTAGGGCACTAGGGTTCTCGCCCCCCGGCACAGTCCCGGAGAGCAGAGGAGCTGGGACACTGCTACATGGAGTTCTCTTTGCCCCTGACAACCCTCCAGCCACTGACTTTCTAAACAGATAGAGACACCAACTACGGGGGAAGGGGTGTCTCACCTCCTTCTTCCTCCTCCAGGGAGTTCATGCAGGGAAAGTAGCCGGCCAGTGCCTCGAAGGAGGCAGACAGGCTGCTCCGGCTCTGGGAGCGCTGCATGGAGCGCCCTGCAGCGCCGGCACCCCCCAAGCCCTGCCGGCCCATCTTGGACGAGGACCCGCTTTTCCCGCGGTACAAGATACGCGGCGTCTTGGCGGCTGGAGCGCGACGTCCGCAGCGGTTCCAGGACCAGTGGGCCAGAAGCCAGGTTGGTGCCGCGGGACCCTGAGGCTCTGGCCCCTGCCTCCCTGACCTAGCCCGGAGGAGACGTGGCTTTCCTGGCCGCCGGGGCCTCTACTTTATTGAAGAGGGGTCTAGAGGAAGAGATGGAGGCGGTGGCGGGCGGAGCGACTGCTCGCAGTGAACGTCCGAGGTCTCGCCCGGGTGGGAGCTGAAAATCCTGGAGGCTGGAACTGCTGGAGTCTCGCTGCTCTCCCCGCGCAGGGAGATGCCGCTGATGCTGCGGTCTCCGCCAATCAGCGGCCGGAGGGGGAGGTGGCGGCGCGGCTGCACCTCGGCGGGCTGGTGGCTCCGGGGCGCGCGCCTCAGGTACCGGGCAGCTGCTTCGAGTAGCTCCCGCTGTTTCCTCTTCCCTCCGCGTGGTTAAGGCCAGGGAGTGGTGACTAATTAGATGCAGTGAGTTAGGCATCTCAGATGAGAACACAGGTAAATTTCTGGTAGTCACTTTCCCTTTCCTCAAGTTCACAATTTTTTTAACGCTCCTCAAACACAGGCAAAAAATACTGAAATTTTCTTCAAGTCATGGCACAAAGGCTCCTCAATTTTTACCAAGTTACACGAAAACCTACAATTAAAGCTTTCTCGTTTGTTACATGTTAAAATGATAAAAAGTGAACTAAAGAAATCAAGAACCGATAAACAGAAACACTGAAAAGCACAATGATGTCTATCAACTTTCTTTTAATTTTAGGAATTTTTATTGCCTTCTTTCTCTAAATTAAATAATCTACCCAGTATGGCTAAGAATGACAACATTGTAAGGCTTAACATCTTAGCAAAAGGTAACATCCTGTTAACATAAATGTGGAAACAATACAAACATAGTAGAGCAAAGTAGTTTATAAGCAACATTACATGATGCATCTGCAAACTGCACATCTCTATCCCGGAACCTAAAGCTACTTTTTTTTTTTTTTTAATTATACTTTAAGTTCTAGGATACATGTGCATAACGTGCAGATTTGTTACTTTAATTCCGTTTTCCCAGGAGTCAGATGACTGCCTTACTTTTTGTAACCTGAGACAAGTCACTCCACCTATTTCCCAATCTAGGGAGGTGGGAAGGTAGGTTACTATTCAGTCCTAACCCTGCCAAACATGACCATTGGGCCTGTGTAACAGAGGATTTCAACGTAAAATGTGAATTATACAATCTAAAATGGTTCATTTATTCAATAAATAGTTCCTATATAGTATATATGCACAAGCTACTTGCTTGATATGCTGAAAGATTCAAATACTCATTCAATTAATATTAATTGAGCTCCTAGTATATGCCAGGTACCATGGTAGATGTTTATATGATGCAACAGTGATCCAAGCAGCTAAAAAATCCCTGCTCTCATGAAGCTTATATTTTAGTTGCAGGGGAGAGACACAACAAATCAGTAAATTATATAATGCTAAAAAGGAGATGAATGCAAATAAAAAATTAAGTGGTATGGGACACTGCAATTCAAAAAGAGTTGTCAGGGTGGGTTCTCACTGACAGTACGACATTTGAACAGAGGTACGAAGAACCTGAGGAAGTGGCTAGTCAGATATTCCAGGAAGAGAGTACGTTTGAGGCAGAGAGAACCTCTAGTGCAAAGTCCCTCAGGTGTGATGTCCTGGTGTGACCACAGAACAGCAAAGAGGCCAGGGCAGTTGGAGTGAGTGGAAAGGAATGAAGGACAGAGAGACAAGAGTCAGAGAAAGACACAGGTCATGCAGAGCCTTGTAGGTATGATAAGGACTTTCTTTGTCCATTGCACACACAATTTAGAAGGTATGAAAAATGCATACAAGTAATAATCCTTTTAAATCCACTTAAAATTAGGAAACTTTCGTATAAATAAGAGTTCCGTGGTAAGAAAAAGTAACAACTTTAGCTGTTTAGACTTAGGTTCATCCAGATTTATTGCTTTTGTTTTCCTGATAGACTTGTCCTTTCTCATTCATGTTCCTACAACTCTCTGTTAGTCCAATTTCCTTTTTGTTATTTATCTTCCTCAAATAATCAGCATTTCAAAACAACATTGATAAAACCAGAGAACGCTATGAGTACTTTTTCAAACCACATCACTTTTATTCAGAGACTAGAAAATTTTATCAAATGAGATTTTCATTATAAGAATCATAGAATTTTAGAAACTGCAAGGACTTTATTAAAGGTCACCTAATGTTCTTCTAAACTGTGGGACACAAGTGAGTCATGAAAATAACTTATTAAGTTTTGATTAGAATTTAAAAAAAATACAGTATCAGAGTTCAACCCATATGGTTAGTACATCAAGTGCACTATTGTTTTATGAATATGTATGCTTATGTATGTGCGCATGTATGTATTGAGCTGTGATGTCAAATGTTTCTCACTTTGGAAAAAGTTTGAAAAACATGAATCTAATGTAATAAAATATGTACTTTAAGAGAAAATTTCAAGGGTAAAACAAATATAGAAAATATATTTATATTTAAGAGGAAACAGCTGTTACCATACAAATCTAATTATACTTGGAGAAATGGGAAACTTTACCAACCAGTCAGACTCTCCTAAAGATTGTTACTTGGTTAGAAAAATTTGAGTACTTTTGACTGGACATCCCTAACTTCAGATCAGGGGAAAGGTATCAAGGAAGAGGGACTGAGCAGAGAATCTTAAAGAAATAAATTGGCAAGCTGCACTCAGGTGGTTTATGCCTGCAATCACAGCACTTTGGGAGGCTGAGGTGGGAGGATCACTTGAGCTCAGAAGTTTGAGACCAGCCTGGACAACATAGTGAAACCTCATCTCTAGAAAAAATTAAAAGTAAAAATTTAGCCAGATGTGGTGGTGCACGCCTGTAGTCCCAGCTTACTCAGGAGGCTAAGACAGGACAAAGGCTTAATTAAGCCTGCAAGGTTGAGGCTGTAGTGAGCAGTGATGGTCTCACTGCACTCCAGCCTGGGTGACGGAGTGGGATTGTGTCTCGAAAATAAAATAAAATAAAATAAATTGGCTGGGGATGCATGGAAAACTTTTATTTTGGTACTCAGGGACATCACAATGATGGCTGAAAGTCATTTTGGAAAAAGATTTCTTGGGTTTCTGCTAGTCACTGCCTGGGGAAGGGCAGTCTGAGAATGGAATCAGTGGTTATGCCTGAGTTGCCTGGGCCCTGCCTTGTCTGTGTTAATAACCTGGTTTCATGAACCAGGAAAAAGTTAGTCTGGAATAGTCTAGATGTGTCTACTACATGACCACCACTTCCCTCTTGCAGTTTCAGAACAAGGTTGTCCTGGGAAGCTTTTTGACACTTTTTTCCTAGGATCTTACAGATACAGATGAGTGATAGAAGAATGGTACAGGTAGAGTAGAAAGAATGAAAGAGAAGGAAGAAAATAATCTTATTTAGGGGAAGAAAGCTTTAAGGAAAGAGTGTTGGCACAGAGGTACCAGAGAGATGGACCCACAATAATGGCCAGAGACTTCTAGTCTTGAATGACAGCTTATGGAATATACTGAAATTATTGAGAAAATTTATAATTCTACTTTTTAAAAAATTTTTAAGTTCAATTGTTTTCCTATGTATAACATTAAATAATATTTCTGGTTTATATATATTTTAATAGGTTGATTTATTATTCTTTGATTTCATTCTAAGTACTGTCACCCCCCTAAGGAATTTAAAAATTAACATAAAAATAAACAATTGATAAAAGATTGAAAATGTCCTTCCTCCACATCAGCATATACAAGTAGTATATGTAGTTTTGCATGTAGTTCTCAAGCAATGGGCCACTGTATAGTTTTATTACATAAAATTACTAACTGTAATTCCAGAATCATTATCATCCAGTATTTCAAATTATTTATAACTTTCTCATTAATTTAAAGATGGAGAAAAAATGAGTCACAAATATACACAATAAATTGTCATCTAAAAGCAAAATACGGCCTTGAAAAAAGACTGCACTATTAAACATAAAAATCACCTTTTTGAAGAAAAGATAAACAGATATAACTTGGATAAACTATCATAGTATCCCATTTGACAAGTGTGTACTCGCATTTTTATAGATATGTTGTACTTTAGAGTTTATAAAACATAGTAATTATGCCACTTAATTCTTACATCAGTCCTGACAGAATGTCGTCATTATCTCTTTATAAATAAGCCAATAAAGACTCAACATTAAATGACTTGCTTAACTAGAAAGTGGCAGAGCAAGACTCAAACTCAGGGTTCCCAATTTCAGGCTCAGTGTCCTGTACATCATATCACAGATATCTTATACCACATAAACTTACATAAATCGTAGATTATAAATATGATTTTAACTGTGCAGTAAGTTACTTTGTCCAAAATAAATGTTGACAATGCATCTGTAAAACCATAGTGATTATTCAAACTATATATCAACATTAAATCCATATTCTTTTTAAAAATAAAAACATTTATATTAAATAGTCCTATATGTATTTAAGTCCCATCAATTCTCACAGTGCTAGAAAGTTACACGTCATTTATGTATCACTTTTTGTAATAGTTTTTTAAAAATCACCAAAGTTTTAAATTACGTGAAATTAGTTTATTCCTGAAATAGAGGTTTGGTCACTTAAGTAAATACTCAGAAAAGTTGTTACAGGAAGTAGCTCTATCATGTCTAGACCATGTATTAGTTCCATCAGGAACTGCCTGTGGCAGTCTCCCCCTTTTCTATGCTACAAGATGTAAGCCAGGGGTCCCCAACCTACCCCGAGCCACACAGTAAGAAGTGAGCAGTGGTGGGTGAGTGAGCAAGGCTTCATCTGTTCTGTATTTACAGCTGCTCCCCATTGCTTGCATTACCACCTGAGCTCTGCCTCACAGGAGTGCGAACCTTATTTTAAACTGTGCACATGAGGGATCTAGGTTGCGTACTACTTATAGAATCTAATGCCTGATGATCTGTCCCTGTCTCCCATTACCCCAACATGGGACTGTCTAGTTACAAAACAAGCTCAGGGCTCCCACTGATTCTACATTATAGTGAGTTGTATAATTATTTCATTATATACAACAATGTAATAATAATAGAAACAAAGTGCATAATAAATGTAATGCCCTTGAATCATCCTGAAACCATCCCCTGCTCCTGGTCTGTGGAAAAAGTTGTCTTCCACAAAACTGTTTCCTGTTGCCAGAAATGTTGGGGACCACTAATGTAGTTGGTGATGAGGAGAATACAAGCTGCTGGCTAATACCAAGGGAAGGGAAGAGAAAGTAAGTCCCTCTGGAAAGTTATGGGGAAAAAAATGGCTATGCTAAGAAGAAGTAGAAAAACAAATGGCTACTTCCATCACTAAGTGTTTTCCAGTCAACTCAGAAAAGGCTAGTTGCTGAGAGAGATGGGAATTTCTCAGGAAAAGTTATAAATCATGCTGCAGACTGAACTAACCTCTTTCCTCTTGATATACACTTGTTGGCAATAGGAGGATTCATCAGTTGTGAAGATTGATACGATAGTAGTTTTCCCAACTGAGATCAATTACCTGTGACTGTGACTTAATTCCTTACATACAAGTGTCTTCATGCTAAATAGGAATATTCGTGGATATATTTTGGTTTGGTTTATTAAAAACCACCTCTCAGGATCCTAAATTATTTTACTTTATTTTTATTTTTTGCTGTAATGTAATATCTTTGCACTTAAGTCATGAGAGATAAACCCATGAAGTTGATATTTTTAAACTGACTTCAAATTGCTAACGGTATTTAATGGTCTTGAGAAGTTACCCTTGATGTGAATATGAAATCCAAAATATATAATCTTTTCTTCCATCCCCAGTTTTATGTCAATATTATACAAATAAATTTTAAGCTTTCGTGATTTCAGTTTTCAAAAGTATTTTTTGGTTTTTACTCAGCAGTTTTCAAGAGTGAAGAGCAGATGTTATACTTCAGCTAGTCAACCCAAAACTTGCATAAAAATTGATGAGGTCAAAAAACATTTACAAGCTGGACATATCAGCTCAGGCCTGTAGTCCCAGCACTTTGGGAGGCTGAGTTGGGTGGATTGCCTGAGCTCAGGAGCTCAAGACCAGTCTGGGCAACATGGTGAAACCCTATCTCTATAAAAAATACAATAATTAGCCAGGTGTGATGGTGCGTGCCTGTAGTCCCAGCTACTTGGGGTGCTGAGGTGGGAGGATCACTTAGGCCTCAGAGGTCAAGGTTGCAGTGAGCCATGTTCATGCCACTGCACTCCAGCCTGGGTAACAAAGCAGGACCCTGTCTCAAACAAAACAAAACAAAACAAAACAAACAAACAAACAAACAAAAAAACGAAGATATTTACAGTATGAGAAGAAATACTAAATAATTAGTATTTTCATTATTTCTGCAATGAGATTTATGATAATATATCCATGGAAGTAAGAAAATAAACTTATTGAGTAAGATAAAAACTAATGGTAAGATTTGACTCAGGAATGAAGGGGAAAGAACTCTAAAGATTAAAATAATGAGTTATAAAAGCAGAGTAGCTAGATAATACAGGGGAAGAACAAATATCTGGACTCTAATTTTGATTATGGCCCTTTATAATAATGATGATGATAATAGGTAACTTTAGTTCTTCATATGCATTACCTCATTTAATTTTCATAAACACGACATAAGGTAGTTAATCCCATTATTCTCATTTCACAGACAAGAAAATTGATGCATATTCCTTCAATAAATATTTGTTGAGTGCTTACCACATGCCAGGCGCTATTCTAGTCACTGGGGATACAGCAGTGAACAAATATGGATAGAATCCTCCTCTACCTTCACAAAGCTCACACTCTAGTAGAATAGTGGCTAACACTTACATCCCACTTACTATAAGCCAGGCCTTTTTCCTCAACAACTTTACTTACCAGCACATACACTCATTTAATATACACACAATCCTATGAGGGAGATATTATTGTTAGTATACTCATTATATAGATGAGGAAACCAAGGCACATTAAGGATGTCTCTTGCTCAAGGTCACATAGCTTATTAAGAAATGAGATCAGGAATAAGCCCATGAAGTTTGAGGCACAGTGTTACAAATAATTTTGTCCAATGTCACAAGGAGCAAACCCAAGATTTGAATCCAGGCCTTATGACTCCATAATCCATAGTCTTTAATTGCTAATTGACATAGCTGAAGAGACTCTGCTGAGATCAACAATTAGACAATGAAACTGCTAATAAGAACTGTTGACCATGATGATAAGACCATGTTGTCCAGGCTGGTCTCGATTTCCTGACCTCAAGTGACCCTCCTGCCTCAGCTTCCTAAAGTGCTGGGATTACAACAAGGAACTTTTAACATGATTAGTTCTGTGTTCTTATATGGCATATTTATGTAAATCTTTATTTAGCTATCACTAGTAATCTAAAACTCTCACTGAATGTCTTCAAGAAGTTTTAGGAATTGGCGTGTGGGTATGAGATCAGCCAAAAATCACATGAACAACTCAGCCTCCAGAGAAGAAAGGAAATATATATTCATGAGATTTGCAATTCATTGCTATTTGGCCACCCATGAAAGTATATTTCCAAAAATGAAGTATAGTCAATCATAAACCAAACATTTTGAAGGATGTTTGGTAGGCAGAAAACAGGGACAAAGAAAATTGACAATGGAAGTTTCTCTACTCTGCCCATAATAACTACTATACATGCCTATTTTTTGATCTTTGAAAATGGGCAAGAGTTTGGGCTTCTCATGAGGGCTTCTCTTTTTCCTAGTCTCTCTAGGGCAGTGGTAGTGGCAAGGATGGTTTCCAAGTTTAAGAAACTCCCTGCTCACGCATTCTCTTCCACTGTTCCAAGGATGCTCCAGCTTTGTGATAAATTCATACAAAGTCTTCACAGCAATGTTAGAAGAATATCCTCAAACACTTGAGAAAAGAAGAAATGTGTCTCCTGACTATTATAATTTCCTTGAAATTCCAGATGAACATCACCTAGCAACTTCTCATATCATTATGAGATGAACAGCACTTTGAGATTTTGTGAGTATAAGCATTCTACACAAATATATGGCAAGATCTAAAAACTTTAAGTTTCAGATACCAACGCCAATAACTTTATTCAATATTTGTAAAAAGTGTGCATATTTACACTTTTCCTTATTCATTTATTATTTATTCATTCACTATTCATTTACTCCTTACACCACAGTGTGACTAGAATAATATTAGGTATGAATAGAAAAATAAAAAATTCCCTTAACCATGATTAAAGTCTAGTTCTGACTTGTTCCTGTTCCTTTTTTTCATTACTAGCTAAGCTTCATGTATTCATTACAACACTTATGGCAATAAAGACTTCTTTTGATTACCACTTTGTTCAACTAAGTCATATATTAGTTGGATATAAATGGTTATAAGTTGCTTATACTGCTTGATATCATGCTGACATAAAAACAGAAAATTTGGCATTTTTCATAGATGTTTTTGCTTAACTGTCCAGTTAACTTTTTAAATTGCAGACACCTTATTTTTTTTAAGCACAAAGACATAAGATTTATAATAAAGTCATCTAAGGTTATTAAAGACCAAAGGCAGTAGAGAAGAGTGAGGGGTCTGTCAAAGCAATAGCATATTGGAAAAAAAGAGCCCATGGGAAACATTCATGTTATACAGATCCAGGTCAAACATCACCTAGATTGGGTATAAGTGAACTGTTGCCTGAAGGTAGTTCTATTTGTAGCTCAGTATATTTGGCAAACAGTTAAGGCTGTGGGCAAAGTAGCCAACTCAGGAACCAATCTAAGCAACTCATCATCAGCTGATTCCCACTTAAGGTACTCTGTTAAAGATGTCTTTCGGGCCGGGTGTGGTGGCTCACACCTGTAACTTTGGGAGGCCGAGGTGGGCTGACCACTTGAGGTCAGGAGTTAGAGATCAGCCTGGCCAACATGGTGAAACCCCATCTCTACCAAAAATACAAAAATTAGCTGGACGTGGTGGTGGGCGCCTGTAATCCCAGCTACTCACAAGGCTGAGGCAGGAGAATCACTTGAACCTGGGAGGTGAAGGTTGCAGTGAGCCGAGATCATGCCACTGCTCTCCAGTCTGGGTGACAGAGTAAGGCTCTGTCTCAAAGAAAAAAAAATATTTCAATAAGAGTTTGTCTGTCTTGTTGATATGAAACTTTATAGTAGGAAATAATAATACAGATTAAACATGTTTTCCTCCTAAAATTCAATTCAAAGTGGTTCCATATAATTTGCTTCATTTATAGGTCCACAATAAGGTGAGTGGCTCACATCTAACAAGACTATTACCCAGGAAAAACAGTCTCACTAAGAGGTAAATTTGTGGTATAAAACAGAAACTCTCTAATAAATACAAGTAATTACAAGGAGAAGCAAATCAGTATGTATTCTACTTTCCTTGACCACTGCTTTATAACTTGGATTCCTCTGCTTGGCAACTCCTTATGCACCTCAACTTTCTAATGGGATAACATTTCAAACCCCAATCTCCTTTCCCATACTTCACAACAAACTATGAAAAGACATTTGCAAAGGAGCCACAAGTCTTGATCCATGATTTACAGCCTGCAATGTAACCAAATTAACAAACCCAAAAGCTATTCTACTTGCTGTGATTTCTCTTCTTTTTTTTCCCCCGAGACAGAGTCTCGCTCTGTCATGAGGCTGGAGTACAGTGGTGCAATCTCGGCTCACTACAACCTCTGCCTCCGGCGTTCAAGTGATTCGCCTTGAACCCTGTAGCAGGGACTAAAGGGGCGTGCCACCATGCCCAGCTAATTTTTGTATTTTTAGTAGAGACGGGGTTTCACCATGTTGGTCAAGATAGTCTTGATCTCTTGACCTTGTTATCTGCCCACCTTGGCCTCCCAAAGTGCTGGGATTAAGGCGCCAGCCACTGCATCTGGCCCGTTCATTTCTCTTCTATCTGTTCAACAAATATTAGTTGACCACTACTATTTCCCAGGCACTTTCTTAAGCTTGAAAGCAAAGTAATGAGCAAACAGGAATGCATGCTTTTCCTCATAAAGTTGACAAAGTAATGAGTAGGCAGACATTAACAAATAATCACAAAAATTAACTCACAATTATTGTTAAATACCATGAAAGAAAACTGCAAAGTGTAATGAGAGTGAGGACTTAATTTAGGTCAGAATTTGGGGAAGTCACAGAAAGAAGAAGACTTCTCTTTTTGAGACGGAGTCTTGCTTTGTTGCACCGGATGAAGTGCAGGGACATGATCTAGGCTCGCTGCAACCTCTGCCTTCCGTTTTGGGTGATTCTCCTGCCTCAGCCTCCTGAGCAGCTGGGATTACAGGTATGTGCCACAATGCCTGGATAATTTTTGTACTTTTAGTAGAGATGGGGTTTCACCATGTTGGCCAGGCTGGTCTCAAACTACTGACCTCAGGTGATCCGCCTCCCAAAGTGCTGGGACTTTTCTGAGAAAGTTTCTTTGATTGTGAGAGTTGAAGGATAAAAAGGTGTTTACAGGTAAAGAAAAAATTGAGTTAAAGATTTTCCAGGTAGAGGGGACAGCATGTATAAAGGAGAGCTATAACACCCCCCAAACTCAACAATTTCTCATACGTCTCAACACAGTTCTCAATGTGTCTGTATAGCATAGTGAAATTATCATCTCTTATGAGGAGAGTGTTCACTTTTTTAGGTCATTCACTCTGGGTTCCACTCAGTTATAATAGCACTAAATTTCTGAAGTGGTTTATAAGACCTTTTAAAACCTAGCTTACTAATTAGTGAAGTATACAAATATCAGAGGAACAAAGTATACTGTTCTCTCAAGTAAAGAAATCATGATTTAGTTTTAGTTCAGAAAGGACATGCGTGTGTGTGCGTGTGTGTGTGTGTGTGTGTGAGAGAGAGAGAGAGAGAGAGAGAGATACAGAGAGAGAGAGAGAAAGAGAGACAAAATTCTCACCGAGAAAAGCATGCTTTTCAGGGAAAGTGATTTCACTTTGGGAGTGGCTGGTACAGGCTGTGGTTTACTCTACAATGATTCTCAATAATTTCAGTCATCTATCAATTTTAGTTTGATGTTAGGGGAAAATATGGGGACGCAAACTTTTTGGGGGGCTAATCATAAAAATGGGTTCATCAAAATAAAAATAGCCAAGTGAAGCTTATACTCCTTTACTTACAAAATTTAAAAGATATTATATCATGACATTCAGTCTTTAAAATATAGGAGAAAAAAGCTTAATATTCTAAACTAGATTGCATATATAATATGTAAATATATATTAATGTTGCATATTAAAATTTAAGATTGGTAACAGCTTTCCTCCAAAAATGTTTATTTATTGTCTAGCCACCACCATTTATCAGCATAGAAAATCTGTGGTGTAAAATTTGAGTTCCTTTATTTTCTGTTATGCATCTCTTTGTGATATTTGGCATTGATCTAACATCTGAAAAAAAGTGTTTGCAATTCACTGTTACATTAATTTCATTTCAATTAACACTGTATTTCATAATATGAAGGCAGCATTTTATAGGTTCTTTGGGTGAGGCAAAACATATTTATATCTCAATAAATCTCATATTGTATCTAAATAGGCACTGGAAGACATTTCAAGGACAATGATCTTAAATAATGTAGTTGTTACACATTTTATCACAATTCAAGGTAACTGCAACTTTAAAACAGTAATAAAGGATTTATTATATTAAATTTCATTTATTAAAAATGATCCTTTTTATTCTCAACTTCAGATTACAGGTTAAGATTAGCTGACAAAGCATTAGTTTTCTGCCTTCTGTAGTGACTGAGAAGGTGCTTGTCATAGAACCTGAACATTCTAAAATAAATAAAATTATCATGGCAGGGGGTGACTACTCCTTTGTCACTCTTCTAAGACAGTTTGCCCCAGTCCTTTGCAGCATTAGAGCTTCACCTACTTCCATCTTCTTATATCTGTGTCCTCCTTGCATCTGTAGTCCATCTCAACATTACTCTGAATCTCACGATGGCAGTTACTCTGACCCTATGATTATCTGGGACTTACCAAATCATGATATGTCCTTTACTTAGACCCTACTGTGGCTGAACTTTTGAAATGAATAACAGAAGGGAGTTGCCCCCTATAACGTAAGTTCATCTTTACTTCCACACATTTTCTCATTTGTTTTAACACAAACTTTTGTGGAAGAAAAACACCATTTTTTTCTCATAGTGGAGTCTGTTAAGAAAAATGTATTGAATCTAAACAATCCTTGAATCTAAACAAGACAATGAGAATCTATTATCAACATGTATTCATTTCTCTAGTGATTCCAATAATTATAAAATAATTCTCCAAGCTGTATGTTTTTGATAATGTTCTCTATGCATATGTATATATACATACACATATTTTTACATACAAATTAAAAATTTGCTAATGAAACGATCACTGACAGTCATGTCAACAACAGTGTTCAATGTAATATAAGAATCCCTATAAAAACTTTTCTGGGCCGGAAGCGGTGGCTCACGCCTGTAATCCCAGCACTTTGGGAGGCTGAGGAAGGGTGGATCACTAGGTCAGGAGATCGAGACCATCTTGGCTAACACGGTGTAACCCCATCTCTGCCAAAAATACAAAAAATTAGCCGGGCGTGGTGGTGGGCGCCTGCAGTACCAGCTACTCAGGAGGCTGAGGCAGGAGAATGGCGTGAACCTGGAAGGCGGAGCTTGCAGTGAGCCGAGATCAGGCCACTGCGCCCCATTCTGGGCGACAGAGCAAGATTCTGCCTCAAAAAACAACAACAACAACAAACTTTTCTGGTTCCTATGCTAGGCACTCCTCATGGTTTAATTTTAAAGGTTTTTGATGTTATATCTGTCTGATGCATAATTCTGTTTTATTTTTTATTTTTATTTTTATTTAATGTTTTGAGACACAGTCTCACTCTATAGCCCAGGATGGAGTACAGTAGCACGATCTTGCTCCTGGTTCAAGCGATTCTCCTGCCTCAGCCTCCCAAGTAGCTGGGATTGTAGCTGGGATTAGAGGTGCGTGCCACCATGCCCCTCTAAATTTTGTATTTTTAGTAGAGACAGGATTTTGCCATGTTACCAAGGCTGGTCTCCAACTCCTGAGCTCGAAGCGATCCGCCCGTCTCAGCCTCCCAAAGTGCTGGAAATACAGGCACGAGCCACCATGCCGGGCCATAGTAATTTTTGTTTGTTTTTGTTTTGATTTTTGAGATGGAGTCTCTCTTTGTTGCCCAAGCTGGAGTGCACTGGCATGATCTCGGCTCATTGCAACCTCCACCTCCCAGGTTCAAGTGGTTCTTGTGCCTCAGCCTCCCAAGTAGCTGGGATTACAGGCACACGCCACTACACCTGACTTTTTGTAATTTTAGTAGAGATGGGGTTTTATCATGTTGGTCAGGCTGGTCTTGAACTCCTGACCACAGGTGATCCACCTGCCTTGGCCTCCCAGAGTGCTGGAGTTATAGGCATGAGCCACCGCGCCCAGCCAATAATTTTGTTTTATACAATGACTTCTCTCAAGTATTTTTTAAAAAACTATACATTCATCTCTAAAACGTATCCATGAAACTAGTCACTATTAGTCCCCATTTCACAAGTGCTGAGGTATAAAGAAGATAAAAGGCTACATACACATCCATTAGTGTAGATCTGGGTAAAGCCTAGATGGTTAAACTGTGCATTTAAAAACTTCTTACATTTCTGCATATTGAATATTTTCTTAGAAAAATAGATGTGAAGTGCCAATGAATGATTCCTATCAAAAGGCATTCTATTGAAAGTATTTATGAAAGACAACTGATTGCAAGCTTAGTAGAACTTATTGACTACTCAACCATTCATTATTAAATAATATTATTTATCAAATAGCATCATGTGCAAATATGGTGCTTAGCAGAAGTAGTAGATAGTATAATTCATGCACTGATCATTAGTTAAATCTATTACTGTCATCCATTAATTATTATTTGAACTGGTAAACACAGAAAAGCAGAGAAGACAAACCATGTATTGCTGTGTAATTAAAAGTAAAGAGAGAATAATGGACCAACATGTATTTGGAACATTTTGTATGCAGTTCAAAAGCATTTAAAATATCAGCAACAAAGCAAAAAGAAGACAGCTTAAGTATTCCTGTTTTGAACATAATAATGCCACACTTTCAAGATCATGAGACATTCATTTTAAAAATTGTAGGACTTTCATGTTCTAACATAACTTTGGGAAAGCATAGTATTCAACAGGAAAAGGGCACTAAAGAGAAAATCTGAAAATAAATTACTTTGGCTATCACAAAAAATCAAATTATAGAGGCATAAAATGACTCAGAAAAGAGTAAAACAACAACAAAAATAATAAAAATAAAACTGCTCTTTAGAAGGTTCCAATGACCAGCTTGTTGTCATATCCAATGGGACTTTCAAGTTCTTGTCTTATTGGCTCTCTGAGCAGTACTCCACAGAGTTGAACACTCTTTAATCTGAAATTATTTTCTTCTCTTGACTTCCATAAGATCACGTTCTTGTTAGTTTTCTTCCTATCTCTGTGGCATCCTCTTAAAAAAAACCCTTGGCTGACTTCACCTCTTCTATCAAATTTACACCTCCAACACCTGTTGTAACACATCCTTCATGTTCAATTTTGGGCCCTCTTCTTTTATTATACATTCCTTCCAGAGGATATAATTTCATTTCCAGTTTTAAAAACCAAAACCATTTACTCAAATGTAAATATCTAGCTTAGACCTCTCATCTGAGTCTCAGAGCTGTCTACTTGACATCACTACTAGAATAATTCACAGACTTCTCAATCTACTCTTGACTTCTTTCCCACAGAAATTACTTCTTTTCTTATTTTCCCTCTCTAGATAAACGACATCAGCAGCCAAATAGTTGCTCAAACAAAAAAAATCTGGACATCCTCCTTTATTCCTTACTTTCCCTTACCATGTGCCTCCTCTTGTTCAATCATCATAAAAATTCTGTCGATCCTACTTCTAAAACAGATCTCGTTACTATCCATTTCTCTTAATCCTATTCCAAGATGCTTTCAGTCTTGTCCCCAAGATATTCCTCATAAAGCAGTTAGGACTATCTTTAAATAATAATCCAGCCGAGCGCCGTGGCTCACACCTGTAATCCTAGCACTTTGGGAAGCCGAGGTGGGTGGATCAATTGAGGTCAGGCGTTTGAGACCAGCCTGGCCAACATGGTGAAATCCCATCTCTACCAAAAATACAAAAGTTAGCCAGAAATTGCTTAAACCCGGGAGGCAGAGGTTGCAGTGAGCCAAGATCGTTGCCACTGCACTCTAACTGGGGCAACAGAGCGAAACTCTGTTCCCCACCCCCACCACCCCCCCAAAAAAATCCATATTGGGTCATGTCACGAACCTCTTAAAAACCCTTCAATGTCTTTTCTCTGCAATGAAAATAAAATACAAACACATAGCATAACCTCGGAGGACCTGTATGTCTAATTTTATCACAAGTCGTACTCCCTGATGATTACCAGACTGAAATCACACTGGTTTATTCCTCAAACAGGGCCAAATTCTTTTCTGCTTCATGATCTTTTGTTATTGGTTTACTTCCCATTCCTATAAGGCCTTTCCTGGCAATCCAATCTAAAGTAGAAGGCCATTTTATTTTCTTAAATGATGTCCTATTCTTTTTCTCATAAATGTTATTCCAAAGGTATATTTATAAATCTTTGTGTATATTTTACTCTCTTCCCACCCCCACTCAACTGTAACCTTTATTAGAAAAAAAGACTCTGTTTTATTCCCTACCGCACACTTTCTCCCTATCCAGTGCCTAATATTTGGAACACGTTATTTTGTTTAGGTAATGTAATAAAATAAATTAGATTTTGGCTGTGTCTCTAGTTTTGAATGATTTTAAAATCTAGGTCCTCATCTGAAGAAGCACAATGTTAAACATGAAGAGGAAATATTTCTTAAGTTTTAAGCCTACAATTTAAGTTTTATTTCAACAGACATGAGATTGCAGTCGATCAACTTACTCCTAATCCCAAGAATGTCTATGTCAGAGATGCATATTGGTCCTACATAATTGAACTGAGCTCCTTATTTAAAACATTAGGACATATTACTTCAGGTTGTACCATGTAGCACTGTTCTTGACAGGTCAATTTCAGTGAAAGAAATATAACTTGAATTAGAAAAAGAAATGAGCAGCCTGCCTCTGTGCAAAGGTCAGATGGAAAGGCCCTGTGATACTGCATTTCCACACAATAATCCAGAAGTCTATGGGCAAACATGGATGGGCCTTCTGAATTTTATGTTGATTTATGGCACTCCCAAAAGGGTCCCGGAACAACATTTAAAAAAAGAGAGATATGTGTATGTAGAGATCAGAAGAGGAATAAATACTTTGCATAAATACCTTTTTCAATTTAAAAGAATCTCCTTTAATTTTCCTTGAGAACACTCGCACTCAAAGTATAGGGCCCTCATTCCAAACAGAGAGCCAGTGAAATTCCAAAGTACAGAAGAGGTAATAGATACTTAATATTTTATGCAGTGCAATATTTCTACCTATAAACTCTTCTTGAACAATTTTCAGTGATGAAGATTTGTGATTTTAATTAATAAATAATTATTCTTACTATGATGTCAAAAATTACCTCACTGTAAAATCCAGAAATTGGTTCTAGCTGTGCCTTCTGTAATTGTAAAAAGTCCTCTTTCATGAGGGAGCCTTAAAATATTTAAAATACAACATTTTACTTTCTCCACAGCTTCCTGTTTTCCTGTCTTTTCCTTCTGGCTTGTTTTTGGTGTTTCTACCTATACAAAAAATCTGCAGGTCATTTGGACTTCAGCCGTTGTGGTATTGTACTTATAGTTCTACATCATTTCCCTTCATAATTTTCCTGAATCTTTAATTGTATGTCCCTCTGTTTCTCTTTCATTCTTTGGTATTTAAAAACCATAGTGATTGCAAGCTCCCCGCTCAGCCTAAAATGGTTTCTTATATATCCTTTCCCCTTACTTTTGAAAGATTAGAATCAATTTCATTTTTTATTATATATGTCAGGATTGTATTTTTAAGCTTTTCTCGCTACTCAAGTCTAATTATTGAGTCAAATCAGTATAACTGCAACTTTAACACATTTCCAGTTTGTGTCCCTCAGACATACATGCAAGAAGTTTAATTCCTCTTCTACAAGATAGTCTTTCAGATATTTCATTTATTTAACAGAATTTTTAGGCGCCTACTATCTTAAGTACTTCAGATACATTAGTATACAAAACAAAGATCCTTGCCCCCCCAAGGCTCACATTCTAGCAAGGGAAACAGACAACAAACCACAAACGAAATAAGCCAGTGAATTATACAGTAAGATGAAAGATGAGTGTGATTGAAAACAACAACATAATAGCACAGTAAGGGAGTGGTGGAAGGTGACAGTCAGGGTGCTCCTCACCAAGAAGGATATATTATATTTAATACAGTATCAGCTTGTGTTCTGATTCTGGAATCCGGTAATTATATAGTATAGCGGGGAGAATGAGAGAAGAGGAAGAAAAATAAAAAATGAGAAAATAGAAGAGGGTTTACGTCTCTATTCTTTAGTACAATGAAAATCCTAAAAACACTCTGAAATAGGGAAAAGGTATAGTTTTCACATTCCTAAAAAATTTTCTTCATTGCTTTCTTATCTCCCTACATCTCTGAGCATCTCCAGATGGGTAGATCTGAAAGGTAAACTCTGTCTCTCACTTTGGTATGTCACCAAGGCTGATGCCCGAAGTCTTCAGAAATTCCAAAACCATTAGCTCCATATCCTGCCTCCTTCAATTAAGACTTCTGCTCCTAAAGTATTGGTCATCTTAGGCTTATTTAGCATTAAAGTAAACTGGTGGAGTCTATTCATCTTTCAGAGATATTCTTATTTTCAAACAATAACCTTAACTAGAGAAATTTCAGGGACTGTTAAAAGTGCATTTAAAAAATGTATAGGCAAACTTATAGAGGGACTATAATTTGGAGCTGGTTACTTTCCTTAAATACAAACCTCTTACAGGATTCTTCTCTGGGCTCAGTTCTTCTGACTTCTAGCTTTGTCATAGCTTCTCTCCTTCCTCAAACAAAACATACTCATAGATTTGCTAAAAAGGTCAAGTAATTTTTTTATTTTTGTTTTTAAATCAGGTGCTTTAGAGGTTGCGGTTGAGGAATTGAAGTCAGTTTTCCAGACAAGTGTTTAATATTTTTATGAGCACTCTGTGTAATTTTTTTAAATATATTCAAATTTAATTAATACTGTCCATAGAAATTTAACACCAGCTTCTGTACAATACCCCTGTGAGGCAGAGGAAGAACACCATATGCAAACACTACACATTAAAATAACAGTGTCATGTCAAGACAGGTTTTTGATTAAGTAAAACTAAGCTTGGCAAAGCAGCCATCTCAAGTTAATCCCACATTGAGGACTAAAGGTTTATTACCTAGTTTGCATTACTTCATGATTATAATGTAAATATCACAAAGATTTTTAGCATGTAACATGCACTTACAAAGTTCTTAATTCTTCTCTAATATTGCATATATAGATAGGTTCACAATGTAGAATACTGTACACCATATATATGTATATTTTAATGTAAGTCCGTATGTTAACAACTGCCCACAGGTTTTATGGCCAAGTATACTCAGGACAAATTTACTTTGCAAAATTATTTTGCTGTTTTATCTAGCATTTTTAATGTGGGTGGAATGGCAGACAGAGAGTCCTTCTGCATCAACTATTTCTGCTATAGCCACATGGGGCAACTTTGTAGACTTAGGAACTGTCAATTAAAAATACTCAAACTATTGGCTTTGCCTCATCCCTTTAATCAATGGAGAAGTAGCTGTAGCCATTGTTTATAAAAATCACCAAAGCAAAAACCGTTTGAATGTTTCAGAAATAGTTTCTAATGGATTTATTGCTTCAATGGTTTTATTTAGTGTAATTAAAATAAAAAATAGGCCAGTCTCTGTGGCTCATGCCTGTAATCCCAGAACTTTGGGAGGCCAAGGCTGGCAGATCACTTGAGGTCAGTAGTTCGAAACCAGACTGGCCAACATGGCAAAACTCCATCTCTACTAAAATTACAAAAATTAGCCAGCCATGGTAGCAGGTGCCTGTGAGTCCAGCTACTCGGGAGGCTGAGGCAGGAGAATCGCTTGAATCCAAGAGGCGGAGGTTGCAGTGAGCTGAGATCACGCCATTGAGCTCCAACCTGGATGACAGAGGGAGGCTCCGTCCCCCCCCCCCCAAAAAAAAAAGTACAGTATCTAGTTCCATGTCTAATAGCTCCTAAAACTTGTATTAAAAATTCAACTGGTTTTAAATGATCCTAAGTTGCTCTCTTCACTTAGTGTCTTCACTTAGAGATCATTTCTGTGTTTGGGCCATAATATATTTATGAGACATGACAAAACTAGAAGTTTAAGAAATTTACTATCTGAAAAGCTTTTTCACACATCTTTTCCAATTTAATTCTTTTCTGCACATAATACATTACATGATAAAATTTTTTGGTATGAAAAATATATTATTTTATTTTCCTGAAATTAATTTATTTCTGATAAAATAACTTGATATTTATTTTATACTAAATATACTACTACTATAAATGTTTTCATGTTTCTAGGCCTGATATATCATTTTGTATTTGAGGGACTGGGAGGAATGACAGTATCTTAGATTTGAAAGTGTCTTGAGAAAGTACTGGTATAATGTGTCTATGAATACAACTTCACGTGAAGGGAATCAATTACACTCCTCTTCTAAATATTTAGGAAACACACTTCCCAACATCGTGCACTTCCAGAGTCATGAGAGTCTTTAAGTGGAGACACTATCCTTTACAATTCATTCCATACTTATTCCTACTAAACTGGAGAAAATTTATTGTGATTTATATCTCTTCACATGTGTTATGGGATTAAATTGTGTTCCTCCAAATTATATGTTGAAGTCCTAACCCCTAGTACTTCAGAGTATAATCATATTTAGAGATAGTATTTAAAGAGGTGATTTAGGCTAACAGGGCATTAGAATGGGGCCCTAACCCAATATGACTGGTGTCCTTATAAGAAGAAACAGCAGGGATGGACTGGAACAGAGGAAAGGCCATGTGAAGAGGCAGCAAGAGAGTGGCCATCTGAAGCCAAGGACAGGGTCTCAGAGGAAACCAGTCATGCTGGACACTTGATCTTGGACTTGCAGTCAGCCTCAGGAACTATGAGAAAATTAAATTTCTGTTGTTTAAGCTACCCAGTCTGTGGTACGGTTTTTGTATAGTATGCTTCAACATAAAGTGTCCTGTAATCTTTAGCTTTACAGTGCTTTCAAAAGCTTTCACCAGTCTCTTTTAAAAACTTTAAGGAATTCACTTAGGATTATTTAGATCTATTCTAAGATTTTAAAAAAATCTTGCACAGTTTTGCTGTCCCAATATACCATGTCTTTTTGTATGATGAAATTCAGCTGTAAAGTGAATTTCCATAAGTTAAATATGTCCTAAGCACGTCTGCTCTTTTAAAAATTGGTATGTCTATACCAATTCTGAGTATCATGCTTTCAGTTTAAACAAAGGTAAATTATTTATATAATCTCTTAAAAACACACTTGTTATTGTATTTTTATATACATAAGACTTCAAGTTTCCTAAAGGCAAAAATTCCATTTTATTAATGATGTTATTCTAATTTCCAGGGCCTACCACAATGATAAGCTCACTGATTTGCTTCTAAGGACACTATTTAATCTAAACAAATTCTAATAAAGAAACTACGTATTACCAACAGGCATACTTCAACTCTTATTTCATTCTTCTTCTAAAGAAAATATTTTAAAATGAAAACTGTTAATACTAGCTTCTGCAATAGAGCTAAATGAGTCATCTGAATACTATTACTGTGGATTGTAGCTTTTGAAATTAATTTTTCTACATTAGCATTCTAAATCATTACAAATTCTATTTTTGATACTTAAAAAGCTCTACAAAATGGAATTATAACTCACTCACATCACCAAAGAAAATAGATGCTCCAAACTCATTTTTATATCTCCACTTATCAGGAAGCAAATCAAAAGTGAACATGTTTCTCATTTCATCATTTAAAGGGTTCAGTACTAGAAGCCTGGATAATTTTTTAAGCCCGAATACACTAAATTAACTGTGTAATTTTCTAGCTACTTAATTAAATATAATAGAAACATAAGATCTTGCATTTCTAAGATGTGTCAATTCAATATCATTTAAATCTATGATGCCGAAGTTTTTACATTCCCCAATTATGCATTAGCTTTTATGACCATATTCTTCTCCTAGATATCATTAATGACATACATTCAATTGAAGAGACTTAAAACTTATTTTGAGAATCTTTTTAGAATTTTGTGATGGTTCTGAAAAAATACAGAAACCCTAAGTTGTTACTAAATTAGCTTGGAAAGCCCTGAATTCTATGCAGCAATTAAAAATTTCCCACAAAAAGAATAAGACAAAGTGCGCATATCTAATTATGTTTTAAAAGTTACTTCCTATGTTAGGATTAAAGCTTTGTTTCAGCATTGAGTACACATGGACACAAAGATGGGAACAACAGACACCAGGGTCTACTTGAGGGGAGAGGGTGGGAGGAGGGAGAAGGTTTAAAAAACTACCTATTGGGTACTATGCCCACTATCTGGGTAACAAAATCATTTGTACACCAAACCCCAGTGATGCAATTTACCCATGTAACAAACCTACATATGTACCTTCTGAACCTAAAAGTTGAGAGAAAAACAAAAACAAAAACAACCTTTGTTTTAGTACATACTGGCTAGGTATTGTTGTTGTTTTTGAGACAGGGTCTCCCTTCGTCACCCAGCAGGAGTGCAGCGGCAAGATCATGGCTCACTGCAGCCTCGACCTCCTGGGCTCCAGTGATCTTCCCACCTCAGCCACTCAGGTAGCTGGGACCAGAGGTGTGTGCCATGAGCATCACCCAGCTAGTGTTTGTGTGTGTGTGTGTGTGTGTGTGTTTGTTGGAGAGACTGAGTTTCACCATGTTGCCTAGGCTGGTCTCCAACTCCTGGCTCAAGTGATCCACCCTCCTTGGCCTCCAAAAGTCCTGGGATTACAGTGTGAGCATCATGCCTGGCCTCACACTGGCATAGTTTTAAGGTAAAAATGACTATTGACCCTGGCACCAACTCAGATTTAAAAATACATATGTTAAGTATTCCTCTTTTCAATTTCCACTTCTCATGCCATGGCCCTAGACCTTACTACTTTGTGCTTGGATTCCTTCACAGTCTGCTCACTGGCATTCCTGCCTCCGGTTTCTCCATTTTAATCCTTTCTAGACATCTCTGCCAGATTTACTTTCCTAGAATATATATATTTATAAAATAAGTTTCTTTCTAAGGAAAACAACAACAAAAATCTATTAAGTGAATTGACAGGACAAAATCTAATCTACCAATCTTGGAATTCAGGGCTTCCAACCAAAGAGCTTTCCAATTTTACTCCTACTTTTCAACACACACAGTTTTAACTAAGTCTCTCTATTCACTGCCCACCTCCCCACTCAGCATACCCCTTTGCTTCTCATTTATTTCTCTTCATTTGGATCCATTAGTAAGGTGTAGAATGTATCTTCCTGTCCAAAACTTCTTCCTGTCAGAGCTAAGCTCTGCCCTGACCGTTCCTATATCCTGGGGCTGAAAGCTATTTGATTCCTCATGCTCTTAGCCTCTGGACCTTCAGAATCATGATAGGGCTTCTAGTCTGACTCTGAACACTGACAGTTCTAGACAATTTCTCTTGTCATGCCATTCCCTACCTCCTTTCTCCAAGTAGGACCCAGGTTCATGACACTCCTCTTTAAAGCACACTTTAGACTTCAAGTCAGGGTCTTCAGGAAGGGGGCCCAACTCCATAGCATTTCCAACACCACCCAGTTCAAGTTGCTTTCCTCCCAACTCTAGGCTTATGGTCCCAGCAGCCTTGCATATACGGAGCCTGTTAAAGACATTATTGTGTGCTGCTCATAGAATGCTCTCCTGTATCTCTGCTTATTGATACATTGTCCATCCTTCAAGATTCAGTTCAGTTCCACCAGCTCTCTGAATCCGCTGAACCACAGGCATCCCTTCCTACTCTGAAATTCCTTTCTCTTACTCATTCTTTGGGAGTTTATCACACACTACCTGCAGAAGTAGTTAAAAATTTACCACTCTGGCATACTGATGATTTCAGTTAAAGACACTTGAGTGGCAGCTGGTGGAAAACATCACTCTAACAGTGTTGTTTCTTAAAAATAGAAGATGAAATTCCCATGTGAAAGATGCCCTCCTTTTACATCTTATCATCAAGAATGGGAAATTTGAACCAAGAAAATCCTATATAGATCTTGTTAAAATAACAGTTATATTTTAAGCCTTCTTCCATAATTTAGTTGCTTCTTCATAGTTTACTATTCTTTGTCCAATTCATTATATAAGTAACTGACTTTAACTGCTTCTTTGGGTTATTTCCTTATGAAAGTTCCCCTGCCATGTAAAATTTGTATTAAATAAATTTGTATGCTTTTCTCCTATTAATTTATTTAATATCAGTGCAATTCTTGGGCCCATCCAGGACCCTAAGAAGATGGTGGTGGAATTGTGCTCCCTTGGCAGGCTCTGGTGACGAGGACTGGACCTAAAAGGCTGGGATGCCCCACTCACTCCAGACCCTGAGGATAGGATCCCAGGAGAACTGACAAAAGCCAGAAGGTAGAAATTCCTACCAAAATCAGCCCTCCTGGATCTCTGTCTAGAATGCCTCATGGAGAGAGAAAAGTTTTTAATATTTTTTAAATATTAAAAAATATTTTAAAAAATATTTTTCTTTGTCCCTTCCTTCCAAATCTGGATTGGCAGGAGAAAAACATTTGTAAGAATTAGTTCTTTCAATTGTGAATTGTGAATTTGGTTCTGGGTACCCATTGCTTATCGATCCACAGCCTCCCACAAATAGTCCTTGTTTTCCTTGTCTCTGTCTTTTGTGTGGTTTCTCTTAAGGAGGAAAATCATAGAATGAGATTCTCCTTTTGTCTTGTTTTATGTCTTGAAAACTAGACTTTGTGATCAGTGAAAATATTCTCTGTGGTCTCCACCATGACAGGGGCACAAGTTCTCAGGCTTGCATCAGGCAGCTAGCTAGCTGGCGAGGGGTCTGAAACATGGAGTGTCTCTTTTTGCGATTCTGCCAGCACTTAGAAGAATTTGTCTTAACTATCTCAACCTTTGTTGCCTTGTTAACAATGAGTGTCTTTGGTTTTTTAGCAAAAACTTTGGATCTTGAGGCGAACTGCATCTTCTGTACCATCTTTGGGATATAATGCATGCATCCATAATAATGCCATCAACAGATTATTGATTTTTGAACCATAAAAAAGGCTTATTGATTTTGAATCACAATTAAAATAGGTATACTTTTGAAGATTTTGACTGTTGTATTTAAAGTTTTTTAAAAAATTTATTTTATTATTATTATTACTATTATTATTATTATTATTTTTAGAGAGCTCACATCCTAAGAAATTGTCTCATTGGTACCTATGTAAAGATTAAATTAAAAAGAGGACACAAAAAATGTGATGGCTAGCCTTAGGGACACCCTTACCAAGATTAAATAGAAATCAGACTTAGAACAAAAGCTAAAATACACACCCGCCAAAAATTCTCCTTTTCTACCCATCTATGCTCCCCTTAACCTCCAACTCTCTGTCCCTGACTGCCAACCCCAGAAGATCCTCTGGCTCTCTGAGTCCCTGGCTTAGACTACCTTTGCAAAATCCAGTCCCATCTCCGCAGACCTCAATGAGGAGTTTTAAGTTTTCAAGATCATGTGATCTGGGGTAATCTTTGATAAATAAAAAGTTAGTTTAAACGTGTTAGTTTAAAGAAGGTTTATCTTCAGAGTTGTCAACATTAAATATAATGCAGACATACAACTTATTCTACCTGAATTTACTAATAAAATTGCTTATGTTGGCCAGGCACAGTGGCTCACGCCTGTAATCCCAGAACTTTGGGAGACACAGGCGAGTGGATCACCTGAGGTCAGGAGTTCGAGACCAGCCTGGCCAACATGGTGAAACCCCCATCTCTACTAAAAATACAAAAAACTAGCCAGCTGTGGTGGTGGGCGCCTGTAATTCCAGATACTTGGGAGGCTGAGGCAGGAGAATTGCTAGAACCCAGGAGATGGAGGTTGCAGTGAGCCAGAGCCAAGTTCACACCATTGTACTCCAGCCTGGGCAACAAGAGCAAAACTCCATCTCAAAAAAAAAAAAAAAAAAAAAAAATGCTTATGTTTAAGGTTGTAGAATTACAAATTCAATAAATTCAACCTAAGAACTAAACATACAATCAAAATAATTTGCTTAATGTATGACAAAAACAACAATGAAAAAATAAAAAGAATTAAAAGATCTACATGTCTTAGTTTTTAGGTTCTTTGTGTCCGTGATTTTTAAAAATTGCCTGATTTATCTATAGGAAAAATATAAGATAATGATTAGCTTTGTTTAATGTCTCATGAAATTTTCATGAACAATTCAAAGATAATTGTTAAAACTAAGTAAATTAAATAAATGTAAGTGGGATAGAAGTTTATAAATAAACTTTTCAATAATTATATTTTTTAGAGTATGTCTACTTAAAAATTATTTTCAAAATCTTTTTGGCAGCATAAAACTTTAAAGTTATACTAAGTTAAATTAAATGATGGATATTTGTTAAGTATCTATAGCATTTCCAAATAGGACATAATACTGAAAAATATTCATTGTGAAATGTAAGTTTAAGCTTATAAACTTTGGGCTTCTTATTACAGAACAAAGCACATTTGGGTCTGTTAGCAAACACATCCTGTGCCACAGTGAAAAACTGTACTATCATCAAACATATTTCTAGAAATTATAAAATGGTGTTAATATGTAGAATGATGTTATATATCAGCTCATAATTACTTCTTAGTTTTCTAGTTTTCACTAGAAATTGAGATTACTAAGAGTTAAAAATTCTAATTGATGTATGTAATTAAAGCTACAAGTAATAATAACAGAAAACAATGCTACATACAAAGCTTAGAAGGAAAATAAGATATATTTTTGGTAAGAAAAGCTGAACATAGGAAAGATATTTTTATTAAGGAAAGAGTAATTTGTTTAGGTTTAAAGGTTATTCAAAGGTTGTTTCAGAATCAGTGAATCAAACATTAAAAGTGAATGGATATAAAAAGTTGAAAAGAAAAAACAAGAGAGAATCTTGCATGTTCAAGCAGACTAAATTTAATAAATTCACTATAAGACTTTGGAATTTGGTCTTCGTTAAAAAGATGAAGTGTTTTTTGGAGTATTGGTCTGCTCTTGGTAGAAAAACATTTTGAAAGATTTTTCTTTACTTTTAAAATTACCTACCTAAAAGACAAATATTTCATGTTTTATAAAAAAATTTTCTGTGCTTTATGTTATCTTCATATTAGGTCTTTGATTACTTAAGAAAAAGAAATCTTCTCAATATTTAAAGAGCTAAGCATTTTATCCCTACAACTATGTAAATTTCTATATTTTCATAAAAAGTCTTTTAATTATATAAAACTTGTATTAAATAAATTTATATACATTTGTCCTGTTAATCTGTCTTGTGCCAATTTAATTCTTGGGCCCAGCCATAACCCTAAAAAGATGGAGATAAGGCTGGGCATGGTGGCTCACGCCTATAATCCCAGCACTTTGGGAGGCTGAGGTGGGCAGACTGCCTGAGCTCAGGAGTTCAAGCCAGCCTGGGCAATACGGTGAATACCTGTCTCCCATCTCTATTAGTAGATAATACAATAAATTAGCCAGGCGTGGTGACATGCACCTGTAGTCCCAGCAACTCGGAAGGCTGAGGCAGGAGAATTGCTTGAACCCAAGTGGCAGAGGTTGCAGTGAGTTGAGATCAAGCCACTGCCTTCCAGCCTGGGTGACAGAGAGAGATCCTTCTAAAAAGAAAAAGAATGGAGATAAAATTTTGCCACCCTTACACTTTATTATTATTTAATATTTCTTATTCAGAGGCCCACTACGCATCATTACTTGAAAGTTCCTGAGGTATCAAAACTCAGAATATCCCCAAATGCTTTATCTTCTTTGCCAAACTTGCTCCTAATTCTGTGTTCTCTCACTTAGTCAGAGAGAGCACCATTCATTCATTCAGGCATCCAAGGTAGAAAACTGGGAGTCACCTTTGAATTCTACCTCTTCCTCAACTTCCCATCCATATCTAATCAATCACCAAGCCCTAATTCATACCTTCTAAATATCTATAAAATCGATTCTTCTTATTCCCTAATTCAGGGCCTCACAATCTCTAATGTCTATTATTAAAAATATTACCATTCTGTTGTTCCACCTCCAATCTAAATACTTTCCAATTCACCCTTCATGAAGCCAGAATGATCTATTTAAAAGGCAGCTTAGGCCACGTCACTCTTCTGCTTAAAAAGCTTTCAGCAGTTTCCCTTTCCTTGGCCTAAAAGGCACACCTGTTATCCGTGTTTATCTGTTGCTTCTTCTTGTTTCTCACACCAAGCTTCAGTAATACCGAATTATGTGAGTTGTCTTGCATATCAGAGGTTCTTAACTCCTACATGTTTGTGAAGGTGAGGTACCTGGAATGTCCTCTTTGCTCCTTTTCTCTTTACCTGGACATTTTCTACTAATATGTTCAGGTATCTTTTAGGGAACAATTCCCAATCTCTCTAGGTCGGAGTAGATGCCTCTTCTCTGAGATTCCATACCATCTGGAGTCTGCCTCTACCAAATAGTATCAAACACTATGTTATAATATGTCTATTTATTCACTGATTCACCAAGTATTTATTGAACACCCATTCTGGGTCAGACAATTTTTGTGCCATGTACTAGATGGTCAAGAAATGATTTTTGCTAATGAGTGAGTAAATATATCCAATTGAACTTCAAGAGCAAGATTGTTATGTTTTAAAAATGTATTTCCATTCACCTTCATGTCCCCACCCTATGTCTAAAGCCATATTTTATATGTAGTATAGTTCGAAAACGTCTTTAATTTTACATTCGGTGTTGATGTAAAGATGTTTCCAAGAAAAAATGTCACTGATTATAAATCACCATAAAGATTTTGAAAAGCTGTAAGAGCATAGAAAGTAAATAATGCCCAGTAATATTTATAATATCAAAAACCTTAATTGCTCATAATTTTGGTAAAATATTTGCAGAAAGCTTGCCCCAACACATGAATTTTGGAGCCACAATGTCTGAAGATTACAGAGAAATTATATGCAACAAAGATTCAAGTGCAAAAAGGGTCTATAGGAGCATTTTGCTCCTTTGAAAAAAAAAAGAATGAAAAAAATTCTCCTAATACTGATTATTCGCCATGGGAAAGTACTCTAAGCAGGGTGAAAAATAACGTAGTCACTGTGAAAAAAGACCATTTGGAGATCTTTGGCTCTTGGCACTATGCCTATACTGCCTTAATAGTGAAGAGTCTTGCTTTGTGGTATTCTATATTCTTCCAGATTTTACCACATCACATTCCAAATGAAAAACAACAATAAAAACCTTCCAGATTACAGCTAGCAAGATTTTATAATGTCTCAAGTCAAAGAAGGTATTAATATCAGAAATACTCAAAAACCAAAAGGATAAAGATAGAAACCCCAATAAAAATGAGTAAGGGTTAGGAATAGAAAGTTTACGTAAGATCACACTGAAAGATTGACTTATGTGAAAAGATTTTCAGACTCATTAGTTATCAGAGAAACACAAGTTAACACAACAATGATATATCACTAATTGCTGTCACTTATGCTAGCCATCACTAATGCTGATATTAGATGTACTGATATTGGCATGTTAAAAATTAGGAAGTAATGCCAATCTTTGGCAGAAATGTTGTGATACAGGGATCCTGACGCACTGCCAGTAGGAAGGTAATGAAAGCAGGCAATCTGATGAAGAAGCTGCCAGACCTTGGCCCCAAATTAATTAAACACACATTGAAGGCTCGACTCTGTAAATCCAAAATACATTCTCACCCAGGCTCATAAGTAGAGATACATGAAGATATTCAACTCAATGTTATTTGTGATGGCAGGAGTTGGAGTATATCTAGACGTCCGGCATCAGAAGAACAGCGAGGAAAAATGCAGTAAATGAATACCACAGAGTACAATGCAACAATTAGAAATACAGGAATAAAACCAGGAAGAGGATCTGAAAACCACCGTACTCAATCAGAAAAGTAAAAAGAGAATCTAAATTAAAAAGCATACACAAATACATTTATGAGTTATATAAAACAATACTATTTTACAAGAGCACATACACACACTGAAGGTATACATTAAACATGTAGAAAATTAGAATAACCATTCTAACAGATGGAGGGAGAATGGAGATTAAAGGGAAGAAGGGAGGAAAGGAGGGAAGGAGAGAGAGAAAGAGAGGGGAGTAGAAAAAAAGCAGACTCCCTTAAGTGTAGACCTGTGTGAGGCTCTCTCCACCCTGTTTTCTCTAGTTCCTCTAAGTGTTTCCTTGTGCCGCCTCCTTTCTTATCAATAGCACATCTCATTATAGCGTAATGATACATTAAATGTCTCTTCAGCTAAGTTAGAAGCCACATGGTAGTGGGTACCACGTGTCTGTCTTGTTCACTGCTGTATCCTCTACAACTGGTACGATGCTTGCACACAGTAGGTGCTCAACGAATATTTGTTGAAAGAAGGTATAAATGCACAACTTTCTATGATGCTTACTCATGCTAAAAGAAAGAAAACTAAAATCTGAATTTAAGATCTTGAAACAATATCACATGGATCTATTCAGCATTAAATTCTGGGTTTCATCTCCAGAAAGACAAGTTCTTACATTTCATTCAAGTGAGGAAGTAGAGCAGCAATTTTGTTTTGAATGATACTCATTTGTGGCACTAGCTGAACCACTTCTATATTAGCTAATACATTATACGAAAATTAATTCAAGATGGATTAGAGACTTAAATGTTAGACCTAATACCATAAAAACCCTAGAAGAAAACCTAGGGAATACCATTCAGGACATAGGCATGGGCAAGGACTTCATGTCTAAAACACCAAAAGCAACGGCAACAAAAGCCAAAATTGACAAATGGGATCTAATTAAACTAAAGAGCTTCTGCACAGCAAAAGAAACTACCACCAGAGTGAATAGGCAACCTACAGCATGGGAGAAAATTTTTGCAATCTACTCATCTGACAAAGGGCTAATATCCAGAACCTACAAAGAACTCAAACAAATTTACAAGAAAAAAACAACCCCATCAAAAAGTGGGCAAGGGATATGAACAGACATTTCTCAAAAGAAGACATGCATACAGCCAACAGACACATGAAAAAATGCTCATCATCACTGGCCATCAGAGAAATGCAAATTAAAACCACAATGAGATACCATCTCACACCAGTTAGAATGGCAATCATTAAAAAGTCAGGAAACAACAGGTGCTGGAGAGGATGTGGAGAAATAGGAACACTTTTACACTGTTGGTGGGATTGTAAACTAGTTCAACCATTATGGAAAACAGTGTGGCGATTCCTCAAGGATCTAGAACTAGAAGTACCATATGACCCAGCCATCCCATTATTGGGTATATACCCAAAGGATTATAAATCATGCTGCTATAAAGACACATGCACACATATGTTTATTGCGGCACTATTCACAATAGCAAAGACTTGGAATCAACCCAAATGTCCATCAGTGACAGACTGGATTAAGAAAATGTGTGGCACATACACACCATGGAATACTACGCAGCCATAAAAAAGGATGAGTTTGTGTCCTTTGTAGGCACATGGATGCAGCTGGAAACCATCATTCTCAGCAAACTATCACAAGAACAGAAAACCAAACACTGCATGTTCTCACTCATAGGTGGGAACTGAACAATGAGATCACTTGGACTCGGGAAGGGGAACATCACACACTGGGGCCTATTATGGGGAGGGGGGAGGGGGGAGGGATTGCTTTGGGAGTTATACTTGATGTAAAGGACGAGTTGATGGGTGCAGCACACCAACATGGCACAAGTATACATATGTAACAAACCTGCACGTTATGCACATGTATCCTAGAATTTAAAGTATAATAATAATAAAAATAAAATAAAATAAAATAAAATGGAGAAAATAAATTTTTTAATCTCCACCTTATTGTATCACAATGATAAATAAATACTACTGCTCAAATAACAAGAAATATTATTTAGAAAATAAAATTTAAAGTATAAAATCAGAACTTCCCTATCAAAATATGATTGTTATGCTTTCTTTTAATGGAATTTCTTAGACACAAATGCTGTCAGTGAGTTTTCCTTTCAGAGTCTATAATAATTACTACAAAATAATTCAGACTAGCACTCTACCTATCAGTTTCACAAAGTAAGCATTTTTAAAGTATATCACTCAGTACTAAATACTGTATTATACTGAACAAATGGACTTATTCTTTCAATGCAGATACTGTTGATATTTGCATTTCATATGTTTTTCCTACTGGAATTCATAAATGCCTATCACTACTGCCTGCAGTTGAGAGAATGCTTACTAATGAATTAACTTGCATAAATACCCTAGCTTCTCTTTATAGTAAAACTACACATTTTTTGGCTCATACACAGTATAGTGAAAATTTTCACTAGGCTTAATTCTTCTGGGAACAAACATTTTTCTAGGATAACTGCTCTTCTTGGGAAATGAATTTCTATTTCAGGGCATAGGATAATTTACTTAAATATAATTTTGTGACTGGGCATGGAGGCTCCTGTCTGTCATCCTAGTACTTTGGGAGGCTGAAGCAGGATTGGCTGAGGTCAGGAGTTCGAAACCAACCTGGCCAAAATAGTGAGACCCCGTCTTAAAAATAAACAAAGTCATAATAATAATAATAAAAGAATTTTGCTCTAGGGCTATGTTGATGAGCTCTACACTAACAAATTTTCATTGTGCTATTTAATTGCTTATTATTAGCTAATTAGAAAAAGCCAAATATCATAAGGGTTAAAGACTGGTTAATACAAACTAATTGGCACTTAGATAATAATTTCCTTCAAACTGCTACAGCTTCTAAATATTTCTTTTGGCTTTCTAATCATGCTCTGTTTTCAATATACTTCCTGCTAAACTTCTTTTATCTTTTGGTTGTAAGCTCAATTGTTTCTTGGAAAGGCACAGAACTCACTCTACATATGTACAATTAGTGTCACACTTTACTAAATCAGAGCTGATAAATCAGAGTTCTGAGACTCATATATATGAAACTAGTGAATTAAAAGAAGATGATTTTCACCACAAAAATACCTATTAGGTAGAGTATGCTGATTCATAAACATGGGAATTTAAAACAGCTACATTTTGTGCAAAAGTCTCCATTTCAGAAGCAGAATCCATGGCATAATCTTTACAAAACTAAGACTTAGAATGATAGGCTTGATTTTCACTGTGCTGAGAAACCCACCATAAATACCCTCAAAATAGAGACTATGTTTCAATTGACAGCTTGCAATAAAATAATTTTTTTTGTTGGAAATAAGAGAAACTAGATCCTGCTAAAAGAGAGACTCCAAAAATGCATAATAATTTAGGTAACAAATCTTTGCCTCCTCTGGCCCTTCTTATGAAATGACCACATATATTTGCTTGATTCTATATTTATCACCTCTGCCTACTGCTTCCCATACCAGAAGAAGAGATTGAAACAAACAAAAACAAAAAAAGAGAAGAATTAAATTTATTATTCTTCAAATGCTTAAAGTGAGATCGGAGGAATGAAACTATAAAATATTTGCAACCTGTTATCAAAAATTCAGTCTGCCAGTAGCAACTGTATCTTTCTTATTTTTGAAGGGTTGAAATTATCTATGAAACGGTGAGGTTGTTAAGTAGTTACCCAAAGGGCCAATGTGCTCATAGGCTGCCAAAAAAAATGCATGCTCTCATATCTATAGGAAAAGAGGAGATAGCCCACTCTACATCAATGCAGTCATTACACACCCAGAGCCTCACTCACTTCTCAGTACTAAACTTAAGGAGAAATACAGGCAAACTTGAATACATTTGGAGGAGACAAATCAAAATATTCAGAGACTTGCATCATATAGACAAAAAGGACAAAGCCTAAAAAGGAAATCCAGGCAAGACACCAGAACTTTCTTTTAAAATAAGAAGTATCATATAGGAGTTAAATGAGTCCAAAGAGTAGAACTAGACCATTGGATGAAAGTCACAGAGAGCTAGATCCAAATCATATTAAAAGCTCCTAGAAAGATGAAGTAAGGATCCAATCCTAGAAAGAAAGAGTAAGGATCCTTATCTTTTTATTTTTAAGTAACTAATTTATAGTTTTTAGAGACAGGGTCCCACTCTGTCATAGGCTGGGGTGCAATGGCATAATCATGGTCCACTGCAGCCTTGAACTCTTCGGCTCAAATGATTCTCCCACCTCAGTCTCCTGAACAGCTAGGTCTACAGCCATGTACCACCACATCCAGCTAATATTCTAATTTTTTGTAGAGAGAAGGTCTCGTTATGTTGTCAGGCTGCTCTTGAACTTCTGGCCTCTAGTAATCCTCCCCCTCAGCTTCCCTAAGTGTTGGGATTACAGACATAAGCCACCATGCTATAATCTATGTCTGTCACTCTTATCTTTAAGTAGTGAATTCTCTGTCACTGCAGGCCAATGACCCTTGTAGATGATGTGAGAAGATTCAAGCAATCAATGAGGTAGTTGGATTAGATGGTCCCTTCCAGCTCTGATATTCTATTTTGATCTCTGAAGCAAAGTAATTATTGGGTTTTTTCTTTGTCTTCAGAGATTCAGATTAAAAAGTGGTTTACTTCATAATTTAATAATTAACTTAAAATATACACTACCTCAAATTATAATTTTATAGCCATTATTCTGCATTTTGTGGAAACTATGTATAATATAAATGTGCATATATAGAGACACTATATATACATTTGGAATATATATTTGGAATTGTATATATATATTTGAAATACATTTAGAATATGTGTGTGTGTGTATATATATATAAATGTATGTATTTGGAATTTATCTCTCTCTCTCTCTATCTGGTTTAGATAAACTTTCCAGAGTTTACGCCAGGATCTTTTGGTGATTTCACTCTTTGGACCTCTACAGAAATATTACACAGTAAGATAATATTCAGTTACACAGTAAGAGATAATAAACAGATAATAACAGATAATAAATCAGTTACACAGTAAGAGAGTAACAGAAATAAAGGGACACACCTAAGTGAGTGAAGTTCTGTCCCATTCCTGGATCAGGAAGATAGACCAGTGTCCTGATGACAAAGGGCAAATGATTTATTCTCTATCAGAGACCTGTGTTTGTAGGTGGTGGAATGTGTCTCTAGTGCCAAAAGCTGTAAATGGTTTAAGGAAAGAACAGGTGCTCTTCTCCAGCACCTTCTTCCTATTCCTTGTTTCGAAACTTATTGGATGCTTCTTTTTCTTTCTTTGATTCCTATAAAAACATCCATCTTGCAGGATAACTTACAGAAAAGTCTGGCTGCTTATTGTTCTTAAAATAATAATTGTTAAGAATTCACAATTTACTTTTGAAATACACAAAATAATTTGAAATATCAAATAAATTCACAATTTATTTTTGAAATACAAAAAAAATAGATTTAATTTATGAAGAGCAATTAAAGTTATGGAAGGATGAACAATTTATAGACATGGGTGAGCCCTATGAAAGGCTAATATTTGTACTTCACAAGACTCGTTATGCTCACTAGCAGTCCCAGTCCATACAACTACTGCTTCTTTCTTTTCAGTATAGAAAAAGATATATAATTTTAAAAGCAATGTATGTTTATTGTAGAAAGCCTGGAAAGTACTGAAGAGTCTAGTGAAATAAACCCCTACACTCTTACTGCCTGAATGAAGGAAATAACATTTTGTTATATTTACTACCTGTAATTAAATATAATAAAAATGAATCATACTCTATAAGTTTGCGTCCTATTTTTAAGCTTACATATTGTGACCATTTCCCATGCATTTAGAGTAAACTGTCATTTGGATACTACATCTCTGCACAATGCCTACTACGAAAACCATTGAATACCTCTCATATTGGGCATATATTTAATTTGGCAAATTTTGAGTGTTTCACCCATAGGAAATGTACAAATCTTATTCATATTTGGGTATCTAGGAACTTCTATAAGCCTAGCATATAATGGATACTAGATATGTTTATTATACTCTTTTTGAATTATATATGGCAATTAAAATTAAACTACTGATTCAAAGAAAAACACTATTGAAATGGATGCTGGGAATATTGAGAAATTTTTAAGCTCTGGATAGCTCTAGATAAAAAATTAGAAAGATCAACTTTATACCTAGATGATTTTATAGTCATCTATCTATCTATCTATCTATCTATCTATCTATCTATCTATCTATC